>NW_028301602.1:51287500-51595000 GCF_987345545.1 Pholcus phalangioides | reverse complement strand
AAATTATATACAAAATAAATATGAAAAATTGGGAATGAGTGGAAAAATTTTTTTTTTTTTAAAAATTGACAGTACCGTCCCTTACAGGTATGAAAATTTAAAACTGATACTTTTGTGGAAAATTTTCTTAAAAGTTCAAACTGGAGGGATAAATATGGAAATGTTTTCTCTATCCGTCATAAAATTCTATACAAAATAAATATGAAAAATTATGAATACGTAGAAAAAATTTATTTTCCAAAAATTGACAGTACCGTCCCTTACAGGTACGAAAATTCAAAATTGACACTTTTGTGGGAAATTTTCTTCAGATTCAAACTGGAGGGATAAATATGGATATGTTTTCTCTATCCGTCACGAAATTCTATACAAAATAAATATGAAAAATTATGAATACGTGAAAAAAAGTTTTTTCAAAAAATTGACAGTACCGTCCCTTACAGGTATGAAAATTCAAAATTGATACTTTTTTGGGAAATTTTCTTCAGATTCAAACTGGAGGGATAAATATGGAAATGTTTTCTCTATCCGTCTTAAAATTCTATACAAAATAAATGTGAAAAATAGCGAATGAGTGGAAAAATTTTTTTTACCAAAAATTGACAGTACTGTCCCTTACAGGTATGAAAATTTAAAATTCATAATTTTGTGGGAAATTTTCTTCAGATTCAAACTGGAGGGATAAATATGGATATGTTTTCTCTATCTGTCATGAAATTCTATACAAAATAAATATGAAAAATTATAAATACGTGCAAAAAAAATTTTTTCAAAAAATTGACAGTACCGTCCCTTACAGGTATGAAAATTTAAAACTGATACTTTTGTGGGAAATTTTCTTCAGATTCAAACTAGAC
Source organism: Pholcus phalangioides (assembly GCF_987345545.1). Taxonomy (NCBI): domain Eukaryota; kingdom Metazoa; phylum Arthropoda; class Arachnida; order Araneae; family Pholcidae; genus Pholcus; species Pholcus phalangioides. The sequence continues at coordinate 51,594,143 of NW_028301602.1, read as the reverse complement.
GGATAAATATGGATATGTTTTCTCTATCTGTCATGAAATTCTATACAAAATAAATATGAAAAATTATAAATACGTGCTAAAAAATTTTTTTCAAAAAATTGACAGTACCGTCCCTTACAGGTATGAAAATTTAAAATTGATACTTTTATGGGAAATTTTCTTCAGATTCAAACTGGAGGGATAAATATGGATATGTTTTCTCTATCCGTCATGAAATTCTATACAAAATAAATATGCAAAATTATGAATACGTGGAAAAATTTTTTTTCAAAAAATTGACAGTACCGTCCCTTACAGGTATGAAAATTCAAAATTGACACTTTTGTTGGAAATTTTCTTCAGATTCAAACTGGAGGGATAAATATGGATATGTTTTCTCTATCCGTCATGAAATTCTATACAAAATAAATATGCAAAATTATGAATACGTGGAAAAAATTTTTTTTCCAAAAATTGACATTACCGTCCCTTATAGGTATGAAAATGTAAAATTCATACTTTTGTGGGAAATTTTCTTCAGATTCAAACTGGAGGGATAAATATGGATATGTTTTCTCTATCCGTCATGAAATTCTATACAAAATAAATATGAAAAATTATAAATACGTGCAAAAAATTTTTTTTCAAAAAATTGACAGTACCGTCCCTTACAGGTATGAAAATTCAAAATTGATACTTTTGTGGGAAATTTTCTTCAGATTCAAACTGGAGGGATAAATATGGAAATGTTTTCTGTATCCGTCTTAAAATTCTATACAAAATAAATATGAAAAATAGCGAATGAGTGGAAAAAAAATTTTTTCCAAAAATTGACAGTACTGTCCCTTACAGGTATGAAAATTTAAAATTGATACTTTTATGGGAAATTTTCTTCAGATTCAAACTGGCGGGATAAATATGGAAATGTTTTCTCTATCCGTCATAAAATTCTATACAAAATAAATATGAAAAATTATGAATATGTGGAAAAAAATTTTTTTCCAAAAATTGACAGTATAGGTATGAAAGTCCCTTATAGGTATGAAAATTTAAAATTCATACTTTTGTGGGAAATTTTCTTCAGATTCAAACTGGAGGGATAAATATGGATATGTTTTCTCTATCCGTCATGAAATTCTATACAAAATAAATATGCAAAATTATGAATACGTGGAAAAAATTTTTTTTCCAAAAATTGACATTACCGTCCCTTATAGGTATGAAAATGTAAAATTCATACTTTTGTGGGAAATTTTCTTCAGATTCAAACTGGAGGGAGAAATATGGATATGTTTTCTCTATCTGTCATGAAATTCTATACAAAATAAATATGGAAAATTATGAATACGTGGAAAAAAATTTTTTTATAAAAATTGACAGTATCGTCCTTTATAGGTATGAAAATTTAAAATTCATACTTTTGTGGGAAATTTTCTTCAGATTCAAACTAGACGGATAAATATGGATATGTTTTCTCTATCCGTCATGAAATTCTATACAAAATAAATATGCAAAATTATGAATACGTGGAAAATTTTTTTTTTTTAAATTGACAGTATCGTCCTTTACAGGTGTAAAAATTTAAAACTGATACTTTAATGGGAAATTTTCTTAAACTTCCAAACTGGAGGGATAAATATGGGTATGTTTTCTCTATCCGTCATGAAATTCTATACAAAATAAATATGGAAAATTATGAATACGTGGAAAAAATTTTTTTTCTAAAAATTGACAGTACCGTCCCTTATAGGTATGAAAATTTAAAATTCATACTTTTGTGGGAAATTATTTTCAGATTCAAACTAGACGGATAAATATGGATATGTTTTCTCTATCCGTCATGAAATTCTATACAAAATAAATATGAAAAATTATGAATACGTGAAAAAAAATTTTTTCAAAAAATTGACAGTACCGTCCCTTACAGGTATGAAAATTCAAAATTGATACTTTTGTGGGAAATTTTCTTCAGATTCAAACTGGAGGGATAAATATGGAAATGTTTTCTCTATCCGTCTTAAAATTCTATACAAAATAAATATGAAAAATAGCGAATGAGTGGATAAATTTTTTTTTCCAAAAATTGACAGTACTGTCCCTTACAGGTATGAAAATTTAAAATTGATACTTTTGTGGGAAATTTTCTTCAGATTCAAACTGGAGGGATAAATATGGAAATGTTTTCTCTATCCGTCATAAACTTCTATACAAAATAAATATGAAAAATTATGAATACGTGGAAAAAATTTTTTTTCCAAAAATTGACAGTACCGTCCCTTATAGGTATGAAAATTTAAAATTCATACTTTTGTGGGAAATTTTCTTCAGATTCAAACTGGAGGGATAAATATGGATATGTTTTCTCTATCCGTCATGAAATTCTATACAAAATAAATATGCAAAATTATGAATACGTGGAAAAAAATTTTTTTCCAAAAATTGACATTACCGTCCCTTATAGATATGAAAATTTAAAATTCATACTTTTGTGGGAAATTTTCTTCAGATTCAAACTAGACGGATAAATATGGATATGTTTTCTCTATCCGTCATGAAATTCTATACAAAATAAATATGAAAAATTATGAATACGTGGAAAAAATTTTTTTTCCAAAAATTGACATTACCGTCCCTTATAGGTATGAAAATGTAAAATTCATACTTTTGTGGGAGATTTTCTTCAGATTCAAACTGGAGGGATAAATATGGATATGTTTTCTCTATCCGTCATGAAATTCTATACAAAATAAATATGAAAAATTATAAATACGTGCAAAAAAAATTTTTTCAAAAAATTGACAGTACCGTCTCTTACAGGTATGAAAATTCAAAATTGACACTTTTGTGGGAAATTTTCTCAAAAATTCAAACTGGAGGGATAAATATGGATATGTTTTCTCTATCCGTCATGAAATTCTATACAAAATAAACATGAAAAATTATGAATACGTGAAAAAAAATTTTTTCTAAAAATTGGCAGTACCGTCCTTTATAGGTATGAAAATTTAAAACTGATACTTTTGTGGAAAATTTTCTTCAGATTCAAACTGGAGGGATAAATATGGATATGTTTTCTGTATCCGTCTTAAAATTCTATACAAAATAAATATGAAAAATAGCGAATGAGTGGAAAAAAAATTTTTTCCAAAAATTGACAGTACTGTCCCTTACAGGTATGAAAATTTAAAATTGATACTTTTATGGGAAATTTTCTTCAGATTCAAACTGGCGGGATAAATATGGAAATGTTTTCTCTATCCGTCATAAAATTCTATACAAAATAAATATGAAAAATTATGAATATGTGGAAAAAAATTTTTTTCCAAAAATTGACAGTATAGGTATGAAAGTCCCTTATAGGTATGAAAATTTAAAATTCATACTTTTGTGGGAAATTTTCTTCAGATTCAAACTGGAGGGATAAATATGGATATGTTTTCTCTATCCGTCATGAAATTCTATACAAAATAAATATGCAAAATTATGAATACGTGGAAAAAATTTTTTTTCCAAAAATTGACATTACCGTCCCTTATAGGTATGAAAATGTAAAATTCATACTTTTGTGGGAAATTTTCTTCAGATTCAAACTGGAGGGAGAAATATGGATATGTTTTCTCTATCTGTCATGAAATTCTATACAAAATAAATATGGAAAATTATGAATACGTGGAAAAAATTTTTTTTATAAAAATTGACAGTATCGTCCTTTATAGGTATGAAAATTTAAAATTCATACTTTTGTGGGAAATTTTCTTCAGATTCAAACTAGACGGATAAATATGGATATGTTTTCTCTATCCGTCATGAAATTCTATACAAAATAAATATGCAAAATTATGAATACGTGGAAAATTTTTTTTTTTTAAATTGACAGTATCGTCCTTTACAGGTGTAAAAATTTAAAACTGATACTTTAATGGGAAATTTTCTTAAACTTCCAAACTGGAGGGATAAATATGGGTATGTTTTCTCTATCCGTCATGAAATTCTATACAAAATAAATATGGAAAATTATGAATACGTGGAAAAAATTTTTTTTCTAAAAATTGACAGTACCGTCCCTTATAGGTATGAAAATTTAAAATTCATACTTTTGTAGGAAATTATTTTCAGATTCAAACTAGACGGATAAATATGGATATGTTTTCTCTATCCGTCATGAAATTCTATACAAAATAAATATGAAAAATTATGAATACGTGAAAAAAATTTTTTTCAAAAAATTGACAGTACCGTCCCTTACAGGTATGAAAATTCAAAATTGATACTTTTGTGGGAAATTTTCTTCAGATTCAAACTGGAGGGATAAATATGGAAATGTTTTCTCTATCCGTCTTAAAATTCTATACAAAATAAATATGAAAAATAGCGAATGAGTGGATAAATTTTTTTTTCCAAAAATTGACAGTACTGTCCCTTACAGGTATGAAAATTTAAAATTGATACTTTTATGGGAAATTTTCTTCAGATTCAAACTAGACGGATAAATATGGATATGTTTTCTCTATCCGTCATGAAATTCTATACAAAATAAATATGAAAAATTATGAATACGTGGAAAAAATTTTTTTTCCAAAAATTGACATTACCGTCCCTTATAGGTATGAAAATGTAAAATTCATACTTTTGTGGGAGATTTTCTTCAGATTCAAACTGGAGGGATAAATATGGATATGTTTTCTCTATCCGTCATGAAATTCTATACAAAATAAATATGAAAAATTATAAATACGTGCAAAAAAAATTTTTTCAAAAAATTGACAGTACCGTCTCTTACAGGTATGAAAATTCAAAATTGACACTTTTGTGGGAAATTTTCTCAAAAATTCAAACTGGAGGGATAAATATGGATATGTTTTCTCTATCCGTCATGAAATTCTATACAAAATAAACATGAAAAATTATGAATACGTGAAAAAAAATTTTTTCTAAAAATTGGCAGTACCGTCCTTTATAGGTATGAAAATTTAAAACTGATACTTTTGTGGAAAATTTTCTTCAGATTCAAACTGGAGGGATAAATATGGCAATGTTTTCTCTATCCGTCTTAAAATTCTATACAAAATAAATATGAAAAATTGCGAATGATTGGAAAATTTTTTTTTTCCAAATAAATATTGACAGTACCCTTACAGGTATGAAAATTTAAAATTGATACTTTTATGGGAAATTTTCTTAAAAATTCAAACTGGAGGGATAAATATGGATATGTTTTCTCTATCCGTCATGAAATTCTATACAAAATAAATATGAAAAAATATAAATACGTGGAAAAAATTTTTTTTTAAAAAATTGACAGTACCGTCCCGTACAGGTATGAAAATTCAAAATTGACACTTTTGTGGGAAATTTTCTTCAGATTCAAACTGGAGGGATAAATATGGATATGTTTTCTCTATCCGTCATGAAATTCTATACAAAATAAATATATGCAAAATTATGAATACGTGGAAAAATTTTTTTTTTAAAAATTGACAGTACCGTAACCTTTACAGGTGTAAAAATTTAAAATTGATACTTTAATGGGAAATTTTCTTAAACTTTCAAACTGGAGGGATAAATATGGATATGTTTTCTCTATCCGTCATGAAATTCTATACAAAATAAATATGAAAAATAATGAATACGTGGAAAAATTTTTTTTATAAAAATTGACAGTACCGTCCCTTATAGGTATGAAAATTTGAAATTCATACTTTTGTGGGAAATTTTCTTCAGATTCAAACTGGAGGGATAAATATGGATATGTTTTCTCTATCCGTCATGAAATTCTATACAAAATAAATATGCAAAATTATAAATACGTGGAAAAAATTTTTTTTTTTTAAATTGACAGTACCGTCCGTGCTTTACAGGTATGAAAATTCAAAATTCATACTTTTGTGGGAAATTTTCTCAAAAATTCAAACTGAAGGGATAAATATGGATGTTTTCTCTATCCGTCATGAAATTCTATACAAAATAAATATGAAAAATTATGAATACGTGGAAAAAATTTTTTTATAAAAATTGACAGTACCGTCCCTTACAGGTATGAAAATTTAAAATTCATACTTTTGTGGAAAATTTTCTTCAGATTCAAACTGGAGGGATAAATATGAATATGTTTTCTCTATCCGTCATGAAATTCTATACAAAATAAATATGAAAAATTATAAATACGAGCAAAAAAATTTTTTTCAAAAAATTGACAGTACCGTCCCTTACAGGTATGAAAATTCAAAATTGATACTTTTGTGGGAAATTTTCTTCAGATTCAAACTGGAGGGATAAATATGGAAATGTTTTCTCTATCCGTCTTAAAATTCTATACAAAATAAATATGAAAAATAGCGAATGAGTGGAAAAATTTTTTTTTTCCAAAAATTGACAGTACTGTCCCTTACAGGTATGAAAACTTAAAATTGATACTTTTATGGGAAATTTTCTTCAGATTCAAACTGGCAGGATAAATATGGAAATGTTTTCTCTATCCGTCTTAAAATTCTATACAAAATAAATATGAAAAATAGCGAATGAGTGGAAAAAAATTTTTTTCCAAAAATTGACAGTACTGTCCCTTACAGGTATGAAAATGTAAAATTCATACTTTTGTGGGAAATTTTCTTAAGATTCAAACTGGAGGGAGAAATATGGATATGTTTTCTCTATCTGTCATGAAATTCTATACAAAATAAATATGAAAAATTATGAATACGTGAAAAATTTTTTTTTCTAAAAATTGACAGTACCGTCCCTTATAGGTATGAAAATTTAAAATCCATACTTTTGTGGGAAATTTTCTTCAGATTCAAACTGGCGGGATAAATATGGATATGTTTTCTCTATCCGTCATGAAATTCTATACAAAATAAATATGCAAAATTATGAATACGTGGAAAATTTTTTTTTTTTTAAAATTGACATTACCGTTTTTTTATAGGTGTAAAAACTTAAAATTGATACTTTAATGGGAAATTTTCTTAAAAATTCAAACTGGAGGGATAAATATGGATATGTTTTCTCTATCCGTCATGAAATTCTATACAAAATAAATATGCAAAATTATGAATACATGGAAAAATTTTTTTTTTTAAAAATTGACATTACCGTCCCTTACAGGTATGAAAATTTACAATTGATACTTTTGTGGGAAATTTTCTTAAAAATTCAAACTGGAGGGATGGGTATGTTTTCTCTATCCGTCATGAAATTCTATACAAAATAAATATGAAAAATTATGAATACATGGAAAAATTTTTTTTTCCCAAAAATTGACATTACCGTCCCTTACAGGTATGAAAATTCAAAATTGACACTTTTGTGGGAAATTTTCTTCAGATTCAAACTGGAGGGATAAATATGGATATGTTTTCTCTATCCGTCATGAAATTCTATACAAAATAAATATGAAAAATTATGAATACGTGGAAAAAATTTTTTTTCCAAAAATTGACAGTACCGTCCATTATAGGTATGAAAATTTAAAATTCATACTTTTGTGGGAAATTTTCTTCAGATTCAAACTGGAGGGATAAATATGGATATGTTTTCTCTATCAGTCATGAAATTCTATACAAAATAAATATGGAAAATTATGAATACGTGGAAAAAATTTTTTTTATAAAAATTGACAGTACCGTCCTTTATAGGTATGAAAATTTAAAATTCATACTTTTGTGGGAAATTTTCTTCAGATTCAAACTAGACGGATAAATATGGATATGTTTTCTCTATCCGTCATGAAATTCTATACAAAATAAATATGCAAAATTATGAATACGTGGAAAAATTTTTTTTTTTTAAATTGACAGTACCGTCCCTTACAGGTATGAAAATTTAAAATCCATACTTTTTTGGGAAATTTTCTTCAGATTCAAACTGGAGGGATAAATATGGATATGTTTTGTCTATCCGTCATGAAATTCTATACAAAATAAATATGAAAAATTATAAATACGTGCAAAAAATTTTTTTTCAAAAAATTGACAGTACCGTCCCTTACAGGTATGAAAATTCAAAATTGATACTTTTGTGGGAAATTTTCTTCAGATTCAAACTGGAGGGATAAATATGGAAATGTTTTCTCTATCCGTCTTAAAATTCTATACAAAATAAATATGAAAAATAGCGAATGAGTGAAAAAATTTTTTTTCCAAAAATTGACAGTACTGTCCCTTACAGGTATGAAAATTTAAAATTGATACTTTTATGGGAAATTTTCTTCAGATTCAAACTGGCGGGATAAATATGGAAATGTTTTCTCTATCCGTCATAAAATTCTATACAAAATAAATATGAAAAATTATGAATACGTGGAAAAAATTTTTTTTCCAAAAAATTGACAGTACCTTATAGGTATGAAAATTTAAAATTCATACTTTTGTGGGAAATTTTCTTCAGATTCAAACTGGAGGGATAAATATGGAAATGTTTTCTCTATCCGTCTTAAAATTCTATACAAAATAAATATGAAAAATAGCGAATGAGTGGAAAAAATTTTTTTTCCAAAAATTGACAGTACTGTCCCTTACAGGTATGAAAATTTAAAATTGATACTTTTATGGGAAATTTTCTTCAGATTCAAACTGGCGGGATAAATATGGAAATGTTTTCTCTATCCGTCATAAAATTCTATACAAAATAAATATGAAAAATTATGAATACGTGGAAAAAATTTTTTTTCCAAAAATTGACATTACCGTCCCTTATAGGTATGAAAATGTAAAATTCATACTTTTGTGGGAGATTTTCTTCAGATTCAAACTGGAGGGATAAATATGGATATGTTTTCTCTATCCGTCATGAAATTCTATACAAAATAAATATGAAAAATTATAAATACGTGCAAAAAAAATTTTTTCAAAAAATTGACAGTACCGTCTCTTACAGGTATGAAAATTCAAAATTGACACTTTTGTGGGAAATTTTCTCAAAAATTCAAACTGGAGGGATAAATATGGATATGTTTTCTCTATCCGTCATGAAATTCTATACAAAATAAACATGAAAAATTATGAATACGTGAAAAAAAATTTTTTCTAAAAATTGGCAGTACCGTCCTTTATAGGTATGAAAATTTAAAACTGATACTTTTGTGGAAAATTTTCTTCAGATTCAAACTGGAGGGATAAATATGGAAATGTTTTCTCTATCCGTCTTAAAATTCTATACAAAATAAATATGAAAAATTGCGAATGATTGGAAATTTTTTTTTTTCCAAATAAATATTGACAGTACCCTTACAGGTATGAAAATTTAAAATTGATACTTTTATGGGAAATTTTCTTAAAAATTCAAACTGGAGGGATAAATATGGATATGTTTTCTCTATCCGTCATGAAATTCTATACAAAATAAATATGAAAAAATATAAATACGTGGAAAAAATTTTTTTTTAAAAAATTGACAGTACCGTCCCGTACAGGTATGAAAATTCAAAATTGACACTTTTGTGGAAAATTTTCTTCAGATTCAAACTGGAGGGATAAATATGGATATGTTTTCTCTATCCGTCATGAAATTCTATACAAAATAAATATATGCAAAATTATGAATACGTGGAAAAATTTTTTTTTTTAAAAATTGACAGTACCGTAACCTTTACAGGTGTAAAAATTTAAAATTGATACTTTAATGGGAAATTTTCTTAAACTTTCAAACTGGAGGGATAAATATGGATATGTTTTCTCTATCCGTCATGAAATTCTATACAAAATAAATATATGCAAAATTATGAATACGTGGAAAAATTTTTTTTTTTAAAAATTGACAGTACCGTAACCTTTACAGGTGTAAAAATTTAAAATTGATACTTTAATGGGAAATTTTCTTAAACTTTCAAACTGGAGGGATAAATATGGATATGTTTTCTCTATCCGTCATGAAATTCTATACAAAATAAATATGAAAAATAATGAATACGTGGAAAAATTTTTTTTATAAAAATTGACAGTACCGTCCCTTATAGGTATGAAAATTTGAAATTCATACTTTTGTGGGAAATTTTCTTCAGATTCAAACTGGAGGGATAAATATGGATATGTTTTCTCTATCCGTCATGAAATTCTATACAAAATAAATATGCAAAATTATAAATACGTGGAAAAATTTTTTTTTTTTTAAATTGACAGTACCGTCCGTGCTTTACAGGTATGAAAATTCAAAATTCATACTTTTGTGGGAAATTTTCTCAAAAATTCAAACTGAAGGGATAAATATGGATGTTTTCTCTATCCGTCATGAAATTCTATACAAAATAAATATGAAAAATTATGAATACGTGGAAAAAATTTTTTTATAAAAATTGACAGTACCGTCCCTTACAGGTATGAAAATTTAAAATTCATACTTTTGTGGAAAATTTTCTTCAGATTCAAACTGGAGGGATAAATATGAATATGTTTTCTCTATCCGTCATGAAATTCTATACAAAATAAATATGAAAAATTATGAATACGCGAAAAAAAATCTTTTTGAAAAAATTGACAGAAACGTCCCTCACCGGTATGAAAACTTGAAATTGATACTTTTGTGTAAAATTTTCTTAAAAATGCAAACTAAAGGGATAAATATGAATATGAAAAAATATGAATACGTAGAAAAAATTTTTTTTGAAAAAATTGACAATACCGTCCCTTACAGGTATGCAAATTTAAAATTTATACTTTTGTGGGAAATTTTCTTAAAAATTCAAACTAAAGGGATAAATATGAATATGTTTTCCTTATCCATCATGAAATTCTATACAAAATAAATATGAAAAATTATGAATACGTGAAAAATAATTTTTTTGAAAAAATTGACAGTACCGTCCGTCCCTTACAGTTATGAAAATTCAAAATTGATACGTTTGTGGGAAATTTTCTTCAGATTCAGACAGGAGGAATTAATATGGATATGTTTTCTCTATCCGTGATGAAATTTTATACAAAATAAATATGAAAAGTTATGAATACGTGGAAAAATAATTTTTTCAAAAAATCGACAGTACCGTCGCTCACAACTTTGAAAATTTAAATTTGATACTTTTGTGGGAAATCTTCTTAAAAATTCAAACTCAAGGGATAAATATCAATATGTTTTCCCTATCCGTTATAAAATTCTATACAAAATAAATATGAAAAATTATGAATATGTGGAAAAATAATTTTTTTGAAAAAATTGACAGTACCGTCCGTTCCCTACATGTATGAAAATTCAAAATTGATACTTTTGTGGAAAATTTTCTTCAGATTCAAACTGGAGGGATAAATATGGATATGTTTTCTCTATCCGTCATGAAATTCTATACAAAATAAATATATGCAAAATTATGAATACGTGGAAAAATTTTTTTTTTTAAAAATTGACAGTACCGTAACCTTTACAGGTGTAAAAATTTAAAATTGATACTTTAATGGGAAATTTTCTTAAACTTTCAAACTGGAGGGATAAATATGGATATGTTTTCTCTATCCGTCATGAAATTCTATACAAAATAAATATATGCAAAATTATGAATACGTGGAAAAATTTTTTTTTTTAAAAATTGACAGTACCGTAACCTTTACAGGTGTAAAAATTTAAAATTGATACTTTAATGGGAAATTTTCTTAAACTTTCAAACTGGAGGGATAAATATGGATATGTTTTCTCTATCCGTCATGAAATTCTATACAAAATAAATATGAAAAATAATGAATACGTGGAAAAATTTTTTTTATAAAAATTGACAGTACCGTCCCTTATAGGTATGAAAATTTGAAATTCATACTTTTGTGGGAAATTTTCTTCAGATTCAAACTGGAGGGATAAATATGGATATGTTTTCTCTATCCGTCATGAAATTCTATACAAAATAAATATGCAAAATTATAAATACGTGGAAAAAATTTTTTTTTTTTAAATTGACAGTACCGTCCGTGCTTTACAGGTATGAAAATTCAAAATTCATACTTTTGTGGGAAATTTTCTCAAAAATTCAAACTGAAGGGATAAATATGGATGTTTTCTCTATCCGTCATGAAATTCTATACAAAATAAATATGAAAAATTATGAATACGTGGAAAAAATTTTTTTATAAAAATTGACAGTACCGTCCCTTACAGGTATGAAAATTTAAAATTCATACTTTTGTGGAAAATTTTCTTCAGATTCAAACTGGAGGGATAAATATGAATATGTTTTCTCTATCCGTCATGAAATTCTATACAAAATAAATATGAAAAATTATGAATACGCGAAAAAAAATCTTTTTGAAAAAATTGACAGTACCGTCCCTTACAGGTATGAAAATTCAAAATTGACACTTTTGTGGGAAATTTTCTCAAAAATTCAAACTGGAGGGATAAATATGGATATGTTTTCTCTATCCGTCATGAAATTGTATACAAAATAAATATGAAAAATTATGAATACATGGAAAAAAATTTTTTTTTAAAAATTGACAGTACCGTCCTTTACAGGTGTAAAAATTTAAAATTGATACTTTAATGGGAAATTTTCTTAAACTTTCAAACTGGAGGGATAAATATGGATATGTTTTCTCTATCCGTCATGAAATTCTATACAAAATAAATATGAAAAAATATAAATACGTGGAAAAATTTTTTTTTTTAAAAATTGACAGTACCGTCCCTTACAGGTATGAAAATTCAAAATTGATACTTTTGTGGAAAATTTTCTTCAGATTCAAACTGGAGGGATAAATATGGATATGTTTTCTCTATCCGTCATGAAATTCTATACAAAATAAATATATGCAAAATTATGAATACGTGGAAAAATTTTTTTTTTTAAAAATTGACAGTACCGTAACCTTTACAGGTGTAAAAATTTAAAATTGATACTTTAATGGGAAATTTTCTTAAACTTTCAAACTGGAGGGATAAATATGGATATGTTTTCTCTATCCGTCATGAAATTCTATACAAAATAAATATATGCAAAATTATGAATACGTGGAAAAATTTTTTTTTTTAAAAATTGACAGTACCGTAACCTTTACAGGTGTAAAAATTTAAAATTGATACTTTAATGGGAAATTTTCTTAAACTTTCAAACTGGAGGGATAAATATGGATATGTTTTCTCTATCCGTCATGAAATTCTATACAAAATAAATATGAAAAATAATGAATACGTGGAAAAATTTTTTTTATAAAAATTGACAGTACCGTCCCTTATAGGTATGAAAATTTGAAATTCATACTTTTGTGGGAAATTTTCTTCAGATTCAAACTGGAGGGATAAATATGGATATGTTTTCTCTATCCGTCATGAAATTCTATACAAAATAAATATGCAAAATTATAAATACGTGGAAAAAATTTTTTTTTTTTAAATTGACAGTACCGTCCGTGCTTTACAGGTATGAAAATTCAAAATTCATACTTTTGTGGGAAATTTTCTCAAAAATTCAAACTGAAGGGATAAATATGGATGTTTTCTCTATCCGTCATGAAATTCTATACAAAATAAATATGAAAAATTATGAATACGTGGAAAAAATTTTTTTATAAAAATTGACAGTACCGTCCCTTACAGGTATGAAAATTTAAAATTCATACTTTTGTGGAAAATTTTCTTCAGATTCAAACTGGAGGGATAAATATGAATATGTTTTCTCTATCCGTCATGAAATTCTATACAAAATAAATATGAAAAATTATGAATACGCGAAAAAAAATCTTTTTGAAAAAATTGACAGTACCGTCCCTTACAGGTATGAAAATTCAAAATTGACACTTTTGTGGGAAATTTTCTCAAAAATTCAAACTGGAGGGATAAATATGGATATGTTTTCTCTATCCGTCATGAAATTGTATACAAAATAAATATGAAAAATTATGAATACATGGAAAAAAATTTTTTTTTAAAAATTGACAGTACCGTCCTTTACAGGTGTAAAAATTTAAAATTGATACTTTAATGGGAAATTTTCTTAAACTTTCAAACTGGAGGGATAAATATGGATATGTTTTCTCTATCCGTCATGAAATTCTATACAAAATAAATATGAAAAAATATAAATACGTGGAAAAATTTTTTTTTTTAAAAATTGACAGTACCGTCCCTTACAGGTATGAAAATTCAAAATTGACACTTTTGTGGGAAATTTTCTTCAGATTCAAACTGGAGGGATAAATATGGATATGTTTTCTCTATCCGTCATGAAATTCTATACAAAATAAATATGCAAAATTATGAATACGTGGAAAAATTTTTTTTTTAAAAATTGACAGTACCGTCCTTTACAGGTGTAAAAATTTAAAATTGATACTTTAATGGGAAATTTTCTTAAACTTTCAAACTGGAGGGATAAATATGGATATGTTTTCTCTATCCGTCATGAAATTCTATACAAAATAAATATGAAAAAATATAAATACGTGGAAAAAAATTTTTTCTAAAAATTTACAGTACCGGCCCTTACAGGTATGAAAATTTAAAATTGATACTTTTGTGGGAAATTTTCTTCAGATTCAAACTGGAGGGATAAATATGGAAATGTTTTCTCTATCTGTCTTAAATTTCTATACAAAATAAATATGAAAAATTGCGAATGAGTGGAAAAATTTTTTTTTCCAAATATTGACAGTACCCTTTTACAGGTATGAAAATTTAAAATTGATACTTTGATGGGAAATTTTCTTCAGATTCAAACTGGAGGGATTAATATGGATATGTTTTCTCTATCCGTCATGAAATTCTATACAAAATAAATATGCAAAATTATGAATACGTGGAAAAAAACTTTTTCCAAAAAATTGATAGTACCGTCCCTTACAGGTATGAAAATTCAAAATTGACACTTTTGTGGGAAATTTTCTTCAGATTCAAACTGGAGGGATAAATATGGAAATGTTTTCTCTATCCGTCATGAAATTCTATACAAAAGAAATATGAAAAATTATAAATACATGGAAAAAAATTTTTTTTTTTTAAATTGACAGTACCGTCCTTTATAGGTATGAAAATTTAAAATTCATACTTTTGTGGGAAATTTTCTCAAAAATTCAAACTGGAGGGATAAATATGGATGTTTTCTCTATCCGTCATGAAATTCTATACAAAATAATTATGAAAAATTATAAACGTGGAAAAAATTATTTTTCTAAAAATTGATAGTACCTTCCCTTACAGGTATGAAAATTTAAAATTGACACTTTTGTGGGAAATTTTCTTCAGATTCAAACTGGAGGGATAAATATGAATATGTTTTCTCTATCCGTCATGAAATTCTATACAAAATAAATATGAAAAATTATGAATACGCGAAAAAAAATCTTTTTGAAAAAATTCACAGTACCGTCCCTTACAGGTATGAAAATTCAAAATTGACACTTTTGTGGGAAATTTTCTCAAAAATTCAAACTGGAGGGATAAATATGGATATGTTTTCTCTATCCGTCATGAAATTCTATACAAAATAAATATGAAAAATTATGAATACGTGAAAAAAAATTTTTTCTAAAAATTGGCAGTACCGTGCTTTATAGGTATGAAAATTTAAAACTGATACTTTTGTGGAAAATTTTCTTAAAAGTTCAAACTGGAGGCATAAATATGGAAATGTTTTCTCTATCCGTCATGAAATTCTATACAAAATAAATATGAAAAAATATAAATACGTGGAAAAAAATTTATTTTTAAAAATTGGCAGTACCGTCACTTATAGGTATGAAAATTTAAAATCCATACTTTTGTGGGAAATTTTCTTCACATTCAAACTGGAGGGATAAATATGAATATGTTTTCTCTATCCGTCATGAAATTCTATACAAAATAAATATGAAAAATTATGAATACGCGAAAAATTTTTTTTTCTAAAAATTGACAGTACCGGGCCCTTACAGGTATGAAAATTTAAAATTGATACTTTTGTGGGAAATTTTCTTCAGATTCAAACTAGACGGATAAATATGGATATGTTTTTTCTATCCGTCATGAAATTCTATACAAAATAAATATGAAAAATTATGAATACGCGAAAAAAATTTTTTTCTAAAAATTGAAAGTACCGGGCCCTTACAGGTATGAAAATTTAAAATTGATACTTTTGTGGGAAATTATTTTCAGATTCAAACTAGACGGATAAATATGGATATGTTTTCTCTATCCGTCATGAAATTCTATACAAAATAAATATGAAAAATTATGAATACGTGAAAAAATTTTTTTTCTAAAAATTGACAGTACCGGGCCCTTACAGGTATGAAAATTTAAAATCCATACTTTTGTGGGAAATTTTCTTCACATTCAAACTGGAGGGATAAATATGAATATGTTTTCTCTATCCGTCATGAAATTCTATACAAAATAAATATGAAAAATTATGAATACGCAAAAAAAAAATTTTTCTAAAAATTGACAGTACCGGGCCCTTACAGGTATGAAAATTTAAAATTGATACTTTTGTGGGAAATTATTTTCAGATTCAAACTAGACGGATAAATATGGATATGTTTTCTCTATCTGTCATGAAATTCTATACAAAATAAATATGAAAAATTATGAATACGTGGAAAAAAATTTTTTTATAAAAATTGACAGTACCGTCCTTTATAGGTATGAAAATTTAACATTCATACTTTTGTGGGAAATTTTCTTCAGATTCAAACTAGACGGATAAATATGGATATGTTTTCTCTATCCGTCATGAAATTCTATACAAAATAAATATGCAAAATTATGAATACGTGGAAATTTTTTTTTTTTTTAAATTGACAGTACCGTCCTTTACAGGAGTAAAAATTTAAAACTGATACTTTAATGGGAAATTTTCTTAAACTTCCAAACTGGAGGGATAAATATGGGTATGTTTTCTCTATCCGTCATGAAATTCTATACAAAATAAATATTAAAAAATATAAATACGTGGAAAAAATTTTTTTTTTAAAAATTGACAGTACCGTCTCTTACAGGTATGAAAATTCAAAATTGACACATTTGTGGGAAATTTTCTTCAGATTCAAACTGGAGGGATAAATATGGATATGTTTTCTCTATCCGTCATGAAATTCTATACAAAATAAATATGAAAAATTATAAATACGTGCTAAAAAAATTTTTTCAAAAAATTGACAGTACCGTCCCTTACAGGTATGAAAATTTAAAATTGATACATTTGTGGGAAATTTTCTTCAGATTCAAACTGGAGGGATAAATATGGATATGTTTTCTCTATCCGTCATGAAATTCTATACAAAATAAATATGCAAAATTATGAATACGTGGAAATTTTTTTTTTTTTAAAAATTGACAGTACCGTCCCTTACAGGTATGAAAATTTACAATTGATACTTTTGTGGGAAATTTTCTTCAGATTCAAACTGGAGGGATAAATATGGATATGTTTTCTCTATCCATCATGAAATTCTATACAAAATAAATATGAAAAATTGCGAATGAGTGGAAAAATTTTTTTTTTTAAAAAATTGACAGTACCGTCCCTTACAGGTATGAAAATTTAAAACTGATACTTTTGTGGAAAATTTTCTTAAAAGTTCAAACTGGAGGGATAAATATGGAAATGTTTTCTCTATCCGTCATAAAATTCTATACAAAATAAATATGAAAAATTATGAATACGTAGAAAAAATTTATTTTCCAAAAATTGACAGTACCGTCCCTTACAGGTACGAAAATTCAAAATTGACACTTTTGTGGGAAATTTTCTTCAGATTCAAACTGGAGGGATAAATATGGATATGTTTTCTCTATCCGTCACGAAATTCTATACAAAATAAATATGAAAAATTATGAATACGTGAAAAAAAGTTTTTTCAAAAAATTGACAGTACCGTCCCTTACAGGTATGAAAATTCAAAATTGATACTTTTTTGGGAAATTTTCTTCAGATTCAAACTGGAGGGATAAATATGGAAATGTTTTCTCTATCCGTCTTAAAATTCTATACAAAATAAATGTGAAAAATAGCGAATGAGTGGAAAAATTTTTTTTACCAAAAATTGACAGTACTGTCCCTTACAGGTATGAAAATTTAAAATTCATAATTTTGTGGGAAATTTTCTTCAGATTCAAACTGGAGGGATAAATATGGATATGTTTTCTCTATCTGTCATGAAATTCTATACAAAATAAATATGAAAAATTATAAATACGTGCAAAAAAAATTTTTTCAAAAAATTGACAGTACCGTCCCTTACAGGTATGAAAATTTAAAACTGATACTTTTGTGGGAAATTTTCTTCAGATTCAAACTAGACGGATAAATATGGATATGTTTTCTCTATCTGTCATGAAATTCTATACAAAATAAATATGAAAAATTATAAATACGTGCTAAAAAATTTTTTTCAAAAAATTGACAGTACCGTCCCTTACAGGTATGAAAATTTAAAATTGATACTTTTATGGGAAATTTTCTTCAGATTCAAACTGGAGGGATAAATATGGATATGTTTTCTCTATCCGTCATGAAATTCTATACAAAATAAATATGCAAAATTATGAATACGTGGAAAAAATTTTTTTCAAAAAATTGACAGTACCGTCCCTTACAGGTATGAAAATTCAAAATTGACACTTTTGTTGGAAATTTTCTTCAGATTCAAACTGGAGGGATAAATATGGATATGTTTTCTCTATCCGTCATGAAATTCTATACAAAATAAATATGCAAAATTATGAATACGTGGAAAAATTTTTTTTTTTAAAAATTGACCGTACCGTCCTTTACAGGTGTAAAAATTTAAAATTGATACTTTAATGGGAAATTTTCTTAAACTTTCAAACTGGAGTGATAAATATGGATATGTTTTCTCTATCCGTCATGAAATTCTATACAAAATAAATATGAAAAATTATGAATACGTGGAAAATTTTTTTTTTCCAAAAATTGACAGTACAAATACAAATACAACGCCACAACAGGCAAAATGCCCAACGAGGTGGCTGATAAATCCCTTCCCTTACAGTAATCATCCCTTACAGGTATGAAACTTTAAAACTGATACTTTTGTGGGAAATTTTCTTCAGATTCAAACTGGAGGGATAAATATGGATATGTTTTCTCTATCCGTCATGAAATTCTATACAAAATAAATATGAAAAATTATGAATACGTGGAAAAAATTTTTTTTATAAAAATTGACAGTACCGTCCTTTATAGGTATGAAAATTTAACATTCATACTTTTGTGGGAAATTTTCTTCAGATTCAAACTAGACGGATAAATATGGATATGTTTTCTCTATCCGTCATGAAATTCTATACAAAATAAATATGCAAAATTATGAATACGTGGAAATTTTTTTTTTTTTTAAATTGACAGTACCGTCCTTTACAGGTGTAAAAATTTAAAACTGATACTTTAATGGGAAATTTTCTTAAACTTCCAAACTGGAGGGATAAATATGGGTATGTTTTCTCTATCCGTCATGAAATTCTATACAAAATAAATATTAAAAAATATAAATACGTGGAAAAAATTTTTTTTTTAAAAATTGACAGTACCGTCTCTTACAGGTATGAAAATTCAAAATTGACACATTTGTGGGAAATTTTCTTCAGATTCAAACTGGAGGGATAAATATGGATATGTTTTCTCTATCCGTCATGAAATTTTATACAAAATAAATATGAAAAATTATAAATACGTGCTAAAAAAATTTTTTCAAAAAATTGACAGTACCGTCCCTTACAGGTATGAAAATTTAAAATTGATACATTTGTGGGAAATTTTCTTCAGATTCAAACTGGAGGGATAAATATGGATATGTTTTCTCTATCCGTCACGAAATTCTATACAAAATAAATATGAAAAATTATGAATACGTAGAAAAAATTTTTTTTCCAAAAATTGACAGTACCGTCCCTTACAGGTATGAAAATTCAAAATTGACACTTTTGTGGGAAATTTTCTCAAAAATTCAAACTGGAGGGATAAATATGGATATGTTTTCTCTATCCGTCATGAAATTCTATACAAAATAAATATGCAAAATTATGAATACGTGGAAATTTTTTTTTTTTTAAAAATTGACAGTACCGTCCCTTACAGGTATGAAAATTTACAATTGATACTTTTGTGGGAAATTTTCTTCAGATTCAAACTGGAGGGATAAATATGGATATGTTTTCTCTATCCGTCATGAAATTCTATACAAAATAAATATGAAAAATTGGGAATGAGTGGAAAAATTTTTTTTTTTTAAAAATTGACAGTACCGTCCCTTACAGGTATGAAAATTTAAAACTGATACTTTTGTGGAAAATTTTCTTAAAAGTTCAAACTGGAGGGATAAATATGGAAATGTTTTCTCTATCCGTCATAAAATTCTATACAAAATAAATATGAAAAATTATGAATACGTAGAAAAAATTTATTTTCCAAAAATTGACAGTACCGTCCCTTACAGGTACGAAAATTCAAAATTGACACTTTTGTGGGAAATTTTCTTCAGATTCAAACTGGAGGGATAAATATGGATATGTTTTCTCTATCCGTCACGAAATTCTATACAAAATAAATATGAAAAATTATGAATACGTGAAAAAAAGTTTTTTCAAAAAATTGACAGTACCGTCCCTTACAGGTATGAAAATTCAAAATTGATACTTTTTTGGGAAATTTTCTTCAGATTCAAACTGGAGGGATAAATATGGAAATGTTTTCTCTATCCGTCTTAAAATTCTATACAAAATAAATGTGAAAAATAGCGAATGAGTGGAAAAATTTTTTTTACCAAAAATTGACAGTACTGTCCCTTACAGGTATGAAAATTTAAAATTCATAATTTTGTGGGAAATTTTCTTCAGATTCAAACTGGAGGGATAAATATGGATATGTTTTCTCTATCTGTCATGAAATTCTATACAAAATAAATATGAAAAATTATAAATACGTGCAAAAAAAATTTTTTCAAAAAATTGACAGTACCGTCCCTTACAGGTATGAAAATTTAAAACTGATACTTTTGTGGGAAATTTTCTTCAGATTCAAACTAGACGGATAAATATGGATATGTTTTCTCTATCTGTCATGAAATTCTATACAAAATAAATATGAAAAATTATAAATACGTGCTAAAAAATTTTTTTCAAAAAATTGACAGTACCGTCCCTTACAGGTATGAAAATTTAAAATTGATACTTTTATGGGAAATTTTCTTCAGATTCAAACTGGAGGGATAAATATGGATATGTTTTCTCTATCCGTCATGAAATTCTATACAAAATAAATATGCAAAATTATGAATACGTGGAAAAATTTTTTTTCAAAAAATTGACAGTACCGTCCCTTACAGGTATGAAAATTCAAAATTGACACTTTTGTTGGAAATTTTCTTCAGATTCAAACTGGAGGGATAAATATGGATATGTTTTCTCTATCCGTCATGAAATTCTATACAAAATAAATATGCAAAATTATGAATACGTGGAAAAAATTTTTTTTCCAAAAATTGACATTACCGTCCCTTATAGGTATGAAAATGTAAAATTCATACTTTTGTGGGAAATTTTCTTCAGATTCAAACTGGAGGGATAAATATGGATATGTTTTCTCTATCCGTCATGAAATTCTATACAAAATAAATATGAAAAATTATAAATACGTGCAAAAAATTTTTTTTCAAAAAATTGACAGTACCGTCCCTTACAGGTATGAAAATTCAAAATTGATACTTTTGTGGGAAATTTTCTTCAGATTCAAACTGGAGGGATAAATATGGAAATGTTTTCTGTATCCGTCTTAAAATTCTATACAAAATAAATATGAAAAATAGCGAATGAGTGGAAAAAAATTTTTTTCCAAAAATTGACAGTACTGTCCCTTACAGGTATGAAAATTTAAAATTGATACTTTTATGGGAAATTTTCTTCAGATTCAAACTGGCGGGATAAATATGGAAATGTTTTCTCTATCCGTCATAAAATTCTATACAAAATAAATATGAAAAATTATGAATATGTGGAAAAAAATTTTTTTCCAAAAATTGACAGTATAGGTATGAAAGTCCCTTATAGGTATGAAAATTTAAAATTCATACTTTTGTGGGAAATTTTCTTCAGATTCAAACTGGAGGGATAAATATGGATATGTTTTCTCTATCCGTCATGAAATTCTATACAAAATAAATATGCAAAATTATGAATACGTGGAAAAAATTTTTTTTCCAAAAATTGACATTACCGTCCCTTATAGGTATGAAAATGTAAAATTCATACTTTTGTGGGAAATTTTCTTCAGATTCAAACTGGAGGGAGAAATATGGATATGTTTTCTCTATCTGTCATGAAATTCTATACAAAATAAATATGGAAAATTATGAATACGTGGAAAAAAATTTTTTTATAAAAATTGACAGTATCGTCCTTTATAGGTATGAAAATTTAAAATTCATACTTTTGTGGGAAATTTTCTTCAGATTCAAACTAGACGGATAAATATGGATATGTTTTCTCTATCCGTCATGAAATTCTATACAAAATAAATATGCAAAATTATGAATACGTGGAAAATTTTTTTTTTTTAAATTGACAGTATCGTCCTTTACAGGTGTAAAAATTTAAAACTGATACTTTAATGGGAAATTTTCTTAAACTTCCAAACTGGAGGGATAAATATGGGTATGTTTTCTCTATCCGTCATGAAATTCTATACAAAATAAATATGGAAAATTATGAATACGTGGAAAAAATTTTTTTTCTAAAAATTGACAGTACCGTCCCTTATAGGTATGAAAATTTAAAATTCATACTTTTGTGGGAAATTATTTTCAGATTCAAACTAGACGGATAAATATGGATATGTTTTCTCTATCCGTCATGAAATTCTATACAAAATAAATATGAAAAATTATGAATACGTGAAAAAAATTTTTTTCAAAAAATTGACAGTACCGTCCCTTACAGGTATGAAAATTTAAAATTGATACTTTTATGGGAAATTTTCTTCAGATTCAAACTGGCGGGATAAATATGGAAATGTTTTCTCTATCCGTCATAAACTTCTATACAAAATAAATATGAAAAATTATGAATACGTGGAAAAAATTTTTTTTCCAAAAATTGACAGTACCGTCCCTTATAGGTATGAAAATTTAAAATTCATACTTTTGTGGGAAATTTTCTTCAGATTCAAACTGGAGGGATAAATATGGATATGTTTTCTCTATCCGTCATGAAATTCTATACAAAATAAATATGCAAAATTATGAATACGTGGAAAAAAATTTTTTTCCAAAAATTGACATTACCGTCCCTTATAGATATGAAAATTTAAAATTCATACTTTTGTGGGAAATTTTCTTCAGATTCAAACTAGACGGATAAATATGGATATGTTTTCTCTATCCGTCATGAAATTCTATACAAAATAAATATGAAAAATTATGAATACGTGGAAAAAATTTTTTTTCCAAAAATTGACATTACCGTCCCTTATAGGTATGAAAATGTAAAATTCATACTTTTGTGGGAGATTTTCTTCAGATTCAAACTGGAGGGATAAATATGGATATGTTTTCTCTATCCGTCATGAAATTCTATACAAAATAAATATGAAAAATTATAAATACGTGCAAAAAAAATTTTTTCAAAAAATTGACAGTACCGTCTCTTACAGGTATGAAAATTCAAAATTGACACTTTTGTGGGAAATTTTCTCAAAAATTCAAACTGGAGGGATAAATATGGATATGTTTTCTCTATCCGTCATGAAATTCTATACAAAATAAACATGAAAAATTATGAATACGTGAAAAAAAATTTTTTCTAAAAATTGGCAGTACCGTCCTTTATAGGTATGAAAATTTAAAACTGATACTTTTGTGGAAAATTTTCTTCAGATTCAAACTGGAGGGATAAATATGGCAATGTTTTCTCTATCCGTCTTAAAATTCTATACAAAATAAATATGAAAAATTGCGAATGATTGGAAAATTTTTTTTTTCCAAATAAATATTGACAGTACCCTTACAGGTATGAAAATTTAAAATTGATACTTTTATGGGAAATTTTCTTAAAAATTCAAACTGGAGGGATAAATATGGATATGTTTTCTCTATCCGTCATGAAATTCTATACAAAATAAATATGAAAAAATATAAATACGTGGAAAAAATTTTTTTTTAAAAAATTGACAGTACCGTCCCGTACAGGTATGAAAATTCAAAATTGACACTTTTGTGGGAAATTTTCTTCAGATTCAAACTGGAGGGATAAATATGGATATGTTTTCTCTATCCGTCATGAAATTCTATACAAAATAAATATATGCAAAATTATGAATACGTGGAAAAATTTTTTTTTTAAAAATTGACAGTACCGTAACCTTTACAGGTGTAAAAATTTAAAATTGATACTTTAATGGGAAATTTTCTTAAACTTTCAAACTGGAGGGATAAATATGGATATGTTTTCTCTATCCGTCATGAAATTCTATACAAAATAAATATGAAAAATAATGAATACGTGGAAAAATTTTTTTTATAAAAATTGACAGTACCGTCCCTTATAGGTATGAAAATTTGAAATTCATACTTTTGTGGGAAATTTTCTTCAGATTCAAACTGGAGGGATAAATATGGATATGTTTTCTCTATCCGTCATGAAATTCTATACAAAATAAATATGCAAAATTATAAATACGTGGAAAAAATTTTTTTTTTTTAAATTGACAGTACCGTCCGTGCTTTACAGGTATGAAAATTCAAAATTCATACTTTTGTGGGAAATTTTCTCAAAAATTCAAACTGAAGGGATAAATATGGATGTTTTCTCTATCCGTCATGAAATTCTATACAAAATAAATATGAAAAATTATGAATACGTGGAAAAAATTTTTTTATAAAAATTGACAGTACCGTCCCTTACAGGTATGAAAATTTAAAATTCATACTTTTGTGGAAAATTTTCTTCAGATTCAAACTGGAGGGATAAATATGAATATGTTTTCTCTATCCGTCATGAAATTCTATACAAAATAAATATGAAAAATTATAAATACGAGCAAAAAAATTTTTTTCAAAAAATTGACAGTACCGTCCCTTACAGGTATGAAAATTCAAAATTGATACTTTTGTGGGAAATTTTCTTCAGATTCAAACTGGAGGGATAAATATGGAAATGTTTTCTCTATCCGTCTTAAAATTCTATACAAAATAAATATGAAAAATAGCGAATGAGTGGAAAAATTTTTTTTTTTCCAAAAATTGACAGTACTGTCCCTTACAGGTATGAAAACTTAAAATTGATACTTTTATGGGAAATTTTCTTCAGATTCAAACTGGCAGGATAAATATGGAAATGTTTTCTCTATCCGTCTTAAAATTCTATACAAAATAAATATGAAAAATAGCGAATGAGTGGAAAAAAATTTTTTTCCAAAAATTGACAGTACTGTCCCTTACAGGTATGAAAATGTAAAATTCATACTTTTGTGGGAAATTTTCTTAAGATTCAAACTGGAGGGAGAAATATGGATATGTTTTCTCTATCTGTCATGAAATTCTATACAAAATAAATATGAAAAATTATGAATACGTGAAAAATTTTTTTTTCTAAAAATTGACAGTACCGTCCCTTATAGGTATGAAAATTTAAAATCCATACTTTTGTGGGAAATTTTCTTCAGATTCAAACTGGCGGGATAAATATGGATATGTTTTCTCTATCCGTCATGAAATTCTATACAAAATAAATATGCAAAATTATGAATACGTGGAAAATTTTTTTTTTTTTAAAATTGACATTACCGTTTTTTTATAGGTGTAAAAACTTAAAATTGATACTTTAATGGGAAATTTTCTTAAAAATTCAAACTGGAGGGATAAATATGGATATGTTTTCTCTATCCGTCATGAAATTCTATACAAAATAAATATGCAAAATTATGAATACATGGAAAAATTTTTTTTTTTAAAAATTGACATTACCGTCCCTTACAGGTATGAAAATTTACAATTGATACTTTTGTGGGAAATTTTCTTAAAAATTCAAACTGGAGGGATGGGTATGTTTTCTCTATCCGTCATGAAATTCTATACAAAATAAATATGAAAAATTATGAATACATGGAAAAATTTTTTTTTCCCAAAAATTGACATTACCGTCCCTTACAGGTATGAAAATTCAAAATTGACACTTTTGTGGGAAATTTTCTTCAGATTCAAACTGGAGGGATAAATATGGATATGTTTTCTCTATCCGTCATGAAATTCTATACAAAATAAATATGAAAAATTATGAATACGTGGAAAAAATTTTTTTTCCAAAAATTGACAGTACCGTCCATTATAGGTATGAAAATTTAAAATTCATACTTTTGTGGGAAATTTTCTTCAGATTCAAACTGGAGGGATAAATATGGATATGTTTTCTCTATCAGTCATGAAATTCTATACAAAATAAATATGGAAAATTATGAATACGTGGAAAAAATTTTTTTTATAAAAATTGACAGTACCGTCCTTTATAGGTATGAAAATTTAAAATTCATACTTTTGTGGGAAATTTTCTTCAGATTCAAACTAGACGGATAAATATGGATATGTTTTCTCTATCCGTCATGAAATTCTATACAAAATAAATATGCAAAATTATGAATACGTGGAAAAATTTTTTTTTTTTAAATTGACAGTACCGTCCCTTACAGGTATGAAAATTTAAAATCCATACTTTTTTGGGAAATTTTCTTCAGATTCAAACTGGAGGGATAAATATGGATATGTTTTGTCTATCCGTCATGAAATTCTATACAAAATAAATATGAAAAATTATAAATACGTGCAAAAAATTTTTTTTCAAAAAATTGACAGTACCGTCCCTTACAGGTATGAAAATTCAAAATTGATACTTTTGTGGGAAATTTTCTTCAGATTCAAACTGGAGGGATAAATATGGAAATGTTTTCTCTATCCGTCTTAAAATTCTATACAAAATAAATATGAAAAATAGCGAATGAGTGAAAAAATTTTTTTTCCAAAAATTGACAGTACTGTCCCTTACAGGTATGAAAATTTAAAATTGATACTTTTATGGGAAATTTTCTTCAGATTCAAACTGGCGGGATAAATATGGAAATGTTTTCTCTATCCGTCATAAAATTCTATACAAAATAAATATGAAAAATTATGAATACGTGGAAAAAATTTTTTTTCCAAAAAATTGACAGTACCTTATAGGTATGAAAATTTAAAATTCATACTTTTGTGGGAAATTTTCTTCAGATTCAAACTGGAGGGATAAATATGGAAATGTTTTCTCTATCCGTCTTAAAATTCTATACAAAATAAATATGAAAAATAGCGAATGAGTGGAAAAAATTTTTTTTCCAAAAATTGACAGTACTGTCCCTTACAGGTATGAAAATTTAAAATTGATACTTTTATGGGAAATTTTCTTCAGATTCAAACTGGCGGGATAAATATGGAAATGTTTTCTCTATCCGTCATAAAATTCTATACAAAATAAATATGAAAAATTATGAATACGTGGAAAAAATTTTTTTTCCAAAAATTGACATTACCGTCCCTTATAGGTATGAAAATGTAAAATTCATACTTTTGTGGGAGATTTTCTTCAGATTCAAACTGGAGGGATAAATATGGATATGTTTTCTCTATCCGTCATGAAATTCTATACAAAATAAATATGAAAAATTATAAATACGTGCAAAAAAAATTTTTTCAAAAAATTGACAGTACCGTCTCTTACAGGTATGAAAATTCAAAATTGACACTTTTGTGGGAAATTTTCTCAAAAATTCAAACTGGAGGGATAAATATGGATATGTTTTCTCTATCCGTCATGAAATTCTATACAAAATAAACATGAAAAATTATGAATACGTGAAAAAAAATTTTTTCTAAAAATTGGCAGTACCGTCCTTTATAGGTATGAAAATTTAAAACTGATACTTTTGTGGAAAATTTTCTTCAGATTCAAACTGGAGGGATAAATATGGAAATGTTTTCTCTATCCGTCTTAAAATTCTATACAAAATAAATATGAAAAATTGCGAATGATTGGAAATTTTTTTTTTTCCAAATAAATATTGACAGTACCCTTACAGGTATGAAAATTTAAAATTGATACTTTTATGGGAAATTTTCTTAAAAATTCAAACTGGAGGGATAAATATGGATATGTTTTCTCTATCCGTCATGAAATTCTATACAAAATAAATATGAAAAAATATAAATACGTGGAAAAAATTTTTTTTTAAAAAATTGACAGTACCGTCCCGTACAGGTATGAAAATTCAAAATTGACACTTTTGTGGAAAATTTTCTTCAGATTCAAACTGGAGGGATAAATATGGATATGTTTTCTCTATCCGTCATGAAATTCTATACAAAATAAATATATGCAAAATTATGAATACGTGGAAAAATTTTTTTTTTTAAAAATTGACAGTACCGTAACCTTTACAGGTGTAAAAATTTAAAATTGATACTTTAATGGGAAATTTTCTTAAACTTTCAAACTGGAGGGATAAATATGGATATGTTTTCTCTATCCGTCATGAAATTCTATACAAAATAAATATATGCAAAATTATGAATACGTGGAAAAATTTTTTTTTTTAAAAATTGACAGTACCGTAACCTTTACAGGTGTAAAAATTTAAAATTGATACTTTAATGGGAAATTTTCTTAAACTTTCAAACTGGAGGGATAAATATGGATATGTTTTCTCTATCCGTCATGAAATTCTATACAAAATAAATATGAAAAATAATGAATACGTGGAAAAATTTTTTTTATAAAAATTGACAGTACCGTCCCTTATAGGTATGAAAATTTGAAATTCATACTTTTGTGGGAAATTTTCTTCAGATTCAAACTGGAGGGATAAATATGGATATGTTTTCTCTATCCGTCATGAAATTCTATACAAAATAAATATGCAAAATTATAAATACGTGGAAAAAATTTTTTTTTTTTAAATTGACAGTACCGTCCGTGCTTTACAGGTATGAAAATTCAAAATTCATACTTTTGTGGGAAATTTTCTCAAAAATTCAAACTGAAGGGATAAATATGGATGTTTTCTCTATCCGTCATGAAATTCTATACAAAATAAATATGAAAAATTATGAATACGTGGAAAAAATTTTTTTATAAAAATTGACAGTACCGTCCCTTACAGGTATGAAAATTTAAAATTCATACTTTTGTGGAAAATTTTCTTCAGATTCAAACTGGAGGGATAAATATGAATATGTTTTCTCTATCCGTCATGAAATTCTATACAAAATAAATATGAAAAATTATGAATACGCGAAAAAAAATCTTTTTGAAAAAATTGACAGAAACGTCCCTCACCGGTATGAAAACTTGAAATTGATACTTTTGTGTAAAATTTTCTTAAAAATGCAAACTAAAGGGATAAATATGAATATGAAAAAATATGAATACGTAGAAAAAATTTTTTTTGAAAAAATTGACAATACCGTCCCTTACAGGTATGCAAATTTAAAATTTATACTTTTGTGGGAAATTTTCTTAAAAATTCAAACTAAAGGGATAAATATGAATATGTTTTCCTTATCCATCATGAAATTCTATACAAAATAAATATGAAAAATTATGAATACGTGAAAAATAATTTTTTTGAAAAAATTGACAGTACCGTCCGTCCCTTACAGTTATGAAAATTCAAAATTGATACGTTTGTGGGAAATTTTCTTCAGATTCAGACAGGAGGAATTAATATGGATATGTTTTCTCTATCCGTGATGAAATTTTATACAAAATAAATATGAAAAATTATGAATATGTGGAAAAATAATTTTTTTGAAAAAATTGACAGTACCGTCCGTTCCCTACATGTATGAAAATTCAAAATTGATACTTTTGTGGAAAATTTTCTTCAGATTCAAACTGGAGGGATAAATATGGATATGTTTTCTCTATCCGTCATGAAATTCTATACAAAATAAATATATGCAAAATTATGAATACGTGGAAAAATTTTTTTTTTTAAAAATTGACAGTACCGTAACCTTTACAGGTGTAAAAATTTAAAATTGATACTTTAATGGGAAATTTTCTTAAACTTTCAAACTGGAGGGATAAATATGGATATGTTTTCTCTATCCGTCATGAAATTCTATACAAAATAAATATATGCAAAATTATGAATACGTGGAAAAATTTTTTTTTTTAAAAATTGACAGTACCGTAACCTTTACAGGTGTAAAAATTTAAAATTGATACTTTAATGGGAAATTTTCTTAAACTTTCAAACTGGAGGGATAAATATGGATATGTTTTCTCTATCCGTCATGAAATTCTATACAAAATAAATATGAAAAATAATGAATACGTGGAAAAATTTTTTTTATAAAAATTGACAGTACCGTCCCTTATAGGTATGAAAATTTGAAATTCATACTTTTGTGGGAAATTTTCTTCAGATTCAAACTGGAGGGATAAATATGGATATGTTTTCTCTATCCGTCATGAAATTCTATACAAA
This sequence comes from Pholcus phalangioides, assembly GCF_987345545.1. Lineage (NCBI taxonomy): Eukaryota > Metazoa > Arthropoda > Arachnida > Araneae > Pholcidae > Pholcus > Pholcus phalangioides. The sequence continues at coordinate 51,563,746 of NW_028301602.1, read as the reverse complement.
ATAAATATGCAAAATTATAAATACGTGGAAAAAATTTTTTTTTTTTAAATTGACAGTACCGTCCGTGCTTTACAGGTATGAAAATTCAAAATTCATACTTTTGTGGGAAATTTTCTCAAAAATTCAAACTGAAGGGATAAATATGGATGTTTTCTCTATCCGTCATGAAATTCTATACAAAATAAATATGAAAAATTATGAATACGTGGAAAAAATTTTTTTATAAAAATTGACAGTACCGTCCCTTACAGGTATGAAAATTTAAAATTCATACTTTTGTGGAAAATTTTCTTCAGATTCAAACTGGAGGGATAAATATGAATATGTTTTCTCTATCCGTCATGAAATTCTATACAAAATAAATATGAAAAATTATGAATACGCGAAAAAAAATCTTTTTGAAAAAATTGACAGTACCGTCCCTTACAGGTATGAAAATTCAAAATTGACACTTTTGTGGGAAATTTTCTCAAAAATTCAAACTGGAGGGATAAATATGGATATGTTTTCTCTATCCGTCATGAAATTGTATACAAAATAAATATGAAAAATTATGAATACATGGAAAAAATTTTTTTTTTAAAAATTGACAGTACCGTCCTTTACAGGTGTAAAAATTTAAAATTGATACTTTAATGGGAAATTTTCTTAAACTTTCAAACTGGAGGGATAAATATGGATATGTTTTCTCTATCCGTCATGAAATTCTATACAAAATAAATATGAAAAAATATAAATACGTGGAAAAATTTTTTTTTTTAAAAATTGACAGTACCGTCCCTTACAGGTATGAAAATTCAAAATTGACACTTTTGTGGGAAATTTTCTTCAGATTCAAACTGGAGGGATAAATATGGATATGTTTTCTCTATCCGTCATGAAATTCTATACAAAATAAATATGCAAAATTATGAATACGTGGAAAAATTTTTTTTTTAAAAATTGACAGTACCGTCCTTTACAGGTGTAAAAATTTAAAATTGATACTTTAATGGGAAATTTCCTTAAACTTTCAAACTGGAGGGATAAATATGGATATGTTTTCTCTATCCGTCATGAAATTCTATACAAAATAAATATGAAAAAATATAAATACGTGGAAAAAAATTTTTTCTAAAAATTTACAGTACCGGCCCTTACAGGTATGAAAATTTAAAATTGATACTTTTGTGGGAAATTTTCTTCAGATTCAAACTGGAGGGATAAATATGGAAATGTTTTCTCTATCTGTCTTAAATTTCTAAACAAAATAAATATGAAAAATTGCGAATGAGTGGAAAAATTTTTTTTTCCAAATATTGACAGTACCCTTTTACAGGTATGAAAATTTAAAATTGATACTTTGATGGGAAATTTTCTTCAGATTCAAACTGGAGGGATTAATATGGATATGTTTTCTCTATCCGTCATGAAATTCTATACAAAATAAATATGCAAAATTATGAATACGTGGAAAAAAACTTTTTCCAAAAAATTGATAGTACCGTCCCTTACAGGTATGAAAATTCAAAATTGACACTTTTGTGGGAAATTTTCTTCAGATTCAAACTGGAGGGATAAATATGGAAATGTTTTCTCTATCCGTCATGAAATTCTATACAAAAGAAATATGAAAAATTATAAATACATGGAAAAAAATTTTTTTTTTTTAAATTGACAGTACCGTCCTTTATAGGTATGAAAATTTAAAATTCATACTTTTGTGGGAAATTTTCTCAAAAATTCAAACTGGAGGGATAAATATGGATGTTTTCTCTATCCGTCATGAAATTCTATACAAAATAATTATGAAAAATTATAAACGTGGAAAAAATTATTTTTCTAAAAATTGATAGTACCTTCCCTTACAGGTATGAAAATTTAAAATTGACACTTTTGTGGGAAATTTTCTTCAGATTCAAACTGGAGGGATAAATATGAATATGTTTTCTCTATCCGTCATGAAATTCTATACAAAATAAATATGAAAAATTATGAATACGCGAAAAAAAATCTTTTTGAAAAAATTCACAGTACCGTCCCTTACAGGTATGAAAATTCAAAATTGACACTTTTGTGGGAAATTTTCTCAAAAATTCAAACTGGAGGGATAAATATGGATATGTTTTCTCTATCCGTCATGAAATTCTATACAAAATAAATATGAAAAATTATGAATACGTGAAAAAAAATTTTTTCTAAAAATTGGCAGTACCGTGCTTTATAGGTATGAAAATTTAAAACTGATACTTTTGTGGAAAATTTTCTTAAAAGTTCAAACTGGAGGCATAAATATGGAAATGTTTTCTCTATCCGTCATGAAATTCTATACAAAATAAATATGAAAAAATATAAATACGTGGAAAAAAATTTATTTTTAAAAATTGGCAGTACCGTCACTTATAGGTATGAAAATTTAAAATCCATACTTTTGTGGGAAATTTTCTTCACATTCAAACTGGAGGGATAAATATGAATATGTTTTCTCTATCCGTCATGAAATTCTATACAAAATAAATATGAAAAATTATGAATACGCGAAAAATTTTTTTTTCTAAAAATTGACAGTACCGGGCCCTTACAGGTATGAAAATTTAAAATTGATACTTTTGTGGGAAATTTTCTTCAGATTCAAACTAGACGGATAAATATGGATATGTTTTCTCTATCCGTCATGAAATTCTATACAAAATAAATATGAAAAATTATGAATACGCGAAAAAAATTTTTTTCTAAAAATTGAAAGTACCGGGCCCTTACAGGTATGAAAATTTAAAATTGATACTTTTGTGGGAAATTATTTTCAGATTCAAACTAGACGGATAAATATGGATATGTTTTCTCTATCCGTCATGAAATTCTATACAAAATAAATATGAAAAATTATGAATACGTGAAAAAATTTTTTTTCTAAAAATTGACAGTACCGGGCCCTTACAGGTATGAAAATTTAAAATCCATACTTTTGTGGGAAATTTTCTTCACATTCAAACTGGAGGGATAAATATGAATATGTTTTCTCTATCCGTCATGAAATTCTATACAAAATAAATATGAAAAATTATGAATACGCAAAAAAAAAATTTTTCTAAAAATTGACAGTACCGGGCCCTTACAGGTATGAAAATTTAAAATTGATACTTTTGTGGGAAATTATTTTCAGATTCAAACTAGACGGATAAATATGGATATGTTTTCTCTATCCGTCATGAAATTCTATACAAAATAAATATGAAAAATTATGAATACGTGAAAAAAAATTTTTTCTAAAAATTGACAGTACCGTCCCTTATAGGTATGAAAATTTAAAATCCATACTTTTTTGGGAAATTTTCTTCAGATTCAAACTGGAGGGATAAATATGGATATGTTTTCTCTATCCGTCATGAAATTCTATACAAAATAAATATGAAAAATTATGAATACGCGAAAAAAAATCTTTTTCTAAAAATTGGCAGTACCGTGCTTTATAGGTATGAAAATTTAAAACTGATACTTTTGTGGAAAATTTTCTTAAAAGTTCAAACTGGAGGCATAAATATGGAAATGTTTTCTCTATCCGTCATGAAATTCTATACAAAATAAATATGAAAAAATATAAATACGTGGAAAAAAATTTTTTTTTGAAAAAATTGACAGTACTGTCGTCCCTTACAGGTATGAAAATTCAAAATTGATACTTTTGTGGGAAATTTTCTTGAGATTCAAACTGGAGGGATAAATATGGATATGTTTTCTCTATCCGTCATGAAATTCTATACAAAATAAATATGAAAAATTATGAATACGCGAAAAAAATTTTTTTCTAAAAATTGACAGTACCGGGCCCTTACAGGTATGAAAATTTAAAATTGATACTTTTGTGGGAAATTTTCTTCAGATTCAAACTGGAGGGATAAATATGAATATGTTTTCTCTATCCGTCATGAAATTCTATACAAAATAAATATGAAAAATTATGAATACGCGAAAAAAATTTTTTTCAAAAAATTGACAGTACCGGGCCCTTACAGGTATGAAAATTTAAAATTGATACTTTTGTGGGAAATTTTCTTCAGATTCAAACTGGAGGGATAAATATGGAAATGTTTTCTCTATCTGTCTTAAAATTCTATACAAAATAAATATGAAAAATTGCGAATGAGCGGAAAAATTTTTTTTTCCAAATATTGACAGTACCCTTACAGGTATGAAAATTTAAAATTGATACTTTAATGGGAAATTTTCTTAACCTTTCAAACTGGAGGGATAAATATGGATATGTTTTCTCTATCCGTGATGAAATTCTATACAAAATAAATATGAAAAAATATAAATACGTGGAAAAATTTTTTTTTTAAAAATTGACAGTACCGTCTCTTACAGGTATGAAAATTCAAAATTGACACATTTGTGGGAAATTTTCTTCAGATTCAAACTGGAGGGATAAATATGGATATGTTTTCTCTATCCGTCATGAAATTCTATACAAAATAAATATGCAAAATTATAAATACGTGGAAAAAATTTTTTTTCTAAAAATTGACAGTACCGTCGTCCCTTACAGGTATGAAAATTCAAAATTCATACTTTTGTGGGAAATTTTCTTCAGATTCAAACTGGAGGGATAAATATGTATATGTTTTCTCTATCCGTCATGAAATTCTATACAAAATAAATATGAAAATTTATAAATACGTGGAAAAATTTTTTTTTGAAAAAATTGACAGTACCGTCGTCCCTTACAGGTATGAAAATTCAAAATTGATACTTTTGTGGGAAATTTTCTTGAGATTCAAACTGGAGGGATAAATATGGATATGTTTTCTCTATCCGTCATGAAATTCTATACAAAATAAATATGAAAAATTATGAATACGTGGAAAAATTTTTTTTTTTTTAAATTGACAGTACCGTCCGTGCTTTACAGGTATGAAAATTCAAAATTCATACTTTTGTGGGAAATTTTCTCAAAAATTCAAACTGAAGGGATAAATATGGATGTTTTCTCTATCCGTCATGAAATTCTATACAAAATAAATATGAAAAATTATGAATACGTGGAAAATTTTTTTTTTCCAAAAATTGACAGTACCATACCTTACAGGTATGAAAATTTAAAACTGATACATTTGTGGAAAATTTTCTTGAGATTCAAACTGGAGGGATAAATATGGAAATGTTTTCTCTATCCGTCATGAAATTCTATACAAAATAAATATGAAAAATTATAAATATGTGGAAAAAATTTTTTTTCCAAAAATTGACAGTACCGTCCCTTATAGGTATGAAAATTTAAAATTCATACTTTCGTGGGAAATTTTCTTCAGATTCAAACTGGAGGGATAAATATGGATATGTTTTCTCTATCCGTCATGAAATTCTATACAAAATAAATATGAAAAATTATGAATACGTGGAAAAAAATGTTTTTTAAAAAATTGACAGTACCGTCCTTTATAGGTATGAAAATTTAAAACTGATACTTTTGTGGAAAATTTTCTTAAAAGTTCAAACTGGAGGCATAAATATGGAAATGTTTTCTCTATCCGTCATGAAATTCTATACAAAATAAATATGAAAAATTATGAATACGTGGAAAATTTTTTTTTTTTAAAAATTGACAGTACTGTCCTTTACAGGTGTAAAAATTTAAAATTGATACTTTAATGGGAAATTTTCTTAACCTTTCAAACTGGAGGGATAAATATGGATATGTTTTCTCTATCCGTCATGAAATTCTATACAAAATAAATATGCAAAATTATAAATACGTGGAAAAATTTTTTTTCTAAAAATTGACAGTACCGTCGTCCCTTACAGGTATGAAAATTCAAAATTCATACTTTTGTGGGAAATTTTCTTCAGATTCAAACTGGAGGGCTAAATATGGATATGTTTTCTCTATCCGTCATGAAATTCTATACAAAATAAATATGAAAAATTATGAATACGTGGAAAATTTTTTTTTTCCAAAAATTGACAGTACCATACCTTACAGGTATGAAAATTTAAAACTGATACATTTGTGGAAAATTTTCTTGAGATTCAAACTGGAGGGATAAATATGGAAATGTTTTCTCTATCTGTCATGAAATTCTATACAAAATAAATATGAAAAATTATAAATACGTGGAAAAAATTTTTTTTCCAAAAATTGACAGTACCGTCCCTTATAGGTATGAAAATTTAAAATTCATACTTTTGTGGGAAATTTTCTTCAGATTCAAACTGGAGGGATAAATATGGATATGTTTTCTCTATCCGTCATGAAATTCTATACAAAATAAATATGAAAAAATATAAATACGTGGAAAAAATTTTTTTTCCAAAAATTGACAGTACCGTCCCTTACAGGTATGAAAATTCAAAATTGACACTTTTGTGGGAAATTTTCTTCAGATTCAAACTGGAGGGATAAATATGGAAATGTTTTCTCTATCTGTCTTAAATTTCTATACAAAATAAATATGAAAAATTACGAATGAGTGGAAAAATTTTTTTTTCCAAATATTGACAGTATCCTTTTACAGGTATGAAAATTTAAAATTGATACTTTTATGGGAAATTTTCTTCACATTCAAACTGGAGGGATTAATATGGATATGTTTTCTCTATCCGTCATGAAATTGTATACAAAATAAATATGAAAAATTATGAATACATGGAAAAAATTTTTTTTCTTAAAATTGACAGTACCGTCCTTTATAGGTATGAAAATTTAAAACTGATACTTTTGTGGAAAATTGTCTTAAAAGTTCAAACTGGAGGCATAAATATGGAAATGTTTTCTCTATCCGTCATGAAATTCTATACAAAATAAATATGAAAAAATATAAATACGTGGAAAAAATTTTTTTTTAAAAAATTGACAGTACCGTCCGTTACAGGTATGAAAATTTAAAATTGATACTTTTGCGGGAAATTTTCTTAAAAATTCAAACTCGAGGGATTAATATGGATATATTTTCTCTATCCGTCATGAAATTGTATACAAAATAAATATGAAAAAATATAAATACGTGGAAAAAATTTTTTTTTTAAAAATTGGCAGTACCGTCCCTTATAGGTATGAAAATTTAAAATCCATACTTTTGTGGGAAATTTTCTTCAGATTCAAACTGGAGGGATAAATATGAATATGTTTTCTCTATCCGTCATGAAATTCTATACAAAATAAATATGAAAAATTATAAATACGTGGAAAAAATTTTTTTTTCCAAAAATTGACAGTACCGTTCCTTACATGTATGAAAATTTAAAACTGATACTTTTGTGGAAAATTTTCTTAAAAGTTCAAACTGGAGGGATAAATATGGAAATGTTTTCTCTACCCGTCATAAAATTCTATACAAAATAAATATGAAAAATTATGAATACGTGGGAAATTTTTTTTTTCCAAAAATTGACAGTACCATACCTTACAGGTATGAAAATTTAAAACTGATACATTTGTGGAAAATTTTCTTGAGATTCAAACTGGAGGGATAAATATGGAAATGTTTTCTCTATCCGTCATGAAATTCTATACAAAATAAATATGAAAAATTATAAATACGTGGAAAAAATTTTTTTTCCAAAAATTGACAGTACCGTCCCTTATAGGTATGAAAATTCAAAATTCACACTTTTGTGGGAAATTTTCTTCAGATTCAAACTGGAGGGATAAATATGAATATGTTTTCTCTATCCGTCATGAAATTCTATACAAAATAAATATGAAAAATTATGAATACGTGAAAAAAAAATTTTTCTAAAAATTGACAGTACCGGCCCTTACAGGTATGAAAGTTTAAAATTGATACTTTTGTGGGAAATTTTCTTAAAAATTCAAACTGGAGTGATAAATATGGATGTTTTCTCTATCCGTCATGAAATTCTATACAAAATAGATATGAAAAATCATGAATACGTGGAAAAAAATTTTTTGAAAAAACTGACATTACCGTTTTTTTATAGGTCTAAAAATTTAAAATTGATACTTTAATGGGAAATTTTCTTAAAAATTCAAACTGGAGGGATAAATATGGATATGATTTCTCTATCCGTCATGAAATTCTATAAAAATAATTATGAAAAATTATAAATACGTGGAAAAAATTTTTTTTCCAAATATTGACAGTACCGTAACCTTTACAGGTGTAAAAATTTAAAATTGATACTTTAATGGGAAATTTTCTTAAACTTTCAAACTGGAGGGATAAATATGGATATGTTTTCTCTATCCGTCATGAAATTCTATACAAAATAATTATGAAAAATTATAAATACGTGGAAAAAATTATTTTTCTAAAAATTGATAGTACCGTCCCTTACAGGTATGAAAATTTAAAATTGACACTTTTGTGGGAAATTTTCTTCAGATTCAAACTGGAGGGATAAATATGGATATGTTTTCTCTATCCGTCATGAAATTCTATACAAAAGAAATATGAAAAATTATAAATACATGGAAAAAAATTTTTTTTTTTAAAATTGACAGTACCGTCCTTTATAGGTATGAAAATTTAAAATTCATACTTTTGTTGGAAATTTTCTCAAAAATTCAAACTGGAGGGATAAATATGGATGTTTTCTCTATCGGTCATGAAATTCTATACAAAATAAATATGAAAAATTATGAATACGTGGAAAAAATTTTTTTATAAAAATTGACAGTACCGTCCCTTACAGGTATGAAAATTTAAAATTCATACTTTTGTGGAAAATTTTCTTCAGATTCAAACTGGAGGGATAAATATGAATATGTTTTCTCTATCCGTCATGAAATTCTATACAAAATAAATATGAAAAATTATGAATACGTGAAAAAATTTTTTTTCTAAAAATTGACAGTACCGGCCCTTACAGGTATGAAAATTTAAAATTGATACTTTTGTGGGAAATTTTCTTAAAAATTCAAACTGGAGTGATAAATATGGATGTTTTCTCTATCCGTCATGAAATTCTATACAAAATAGATATGAAAAATCATGAATACGTGGAAAAAAAATTTTTCAAAAAATTGACATTACCGTTTTTTTATAGGTCTAAAAATTTAAAATTGATACTTTAATGGGAAATTTTCTTAAACTTTCAAACTGGAGGGATAAATATGGGTATGTTTTCTGTATCCGTCATGAAATTCTATACAAAATAAATATGAAAAATTATGAATACATGGAAAAAAAATTTTTTCCCAAAAATTGACATTACCGTCCCTTACAGGTATGAAGATTTAAAACTGATACTTTTGTGGAAAATTTTCTTAAACTTTCAAACTGGAGGGATAAATATGGATATGATTTCTCTATCCGTCATGAAATTCTATAAAAATAATTATGAAAAATTATAAATACGTGGAAAAAATTTTTTTTCTAAAAATTGATAGTACTGTCCCTTACAGGTATGAAAATTTAAAATTGACACTTTTGTGGGAAATTTTCTTCAGATTCAAACTGGAGGGATAAATATGGATATGTTCTCTCTATCCGTCATGAAATTCTATACAAAATAAATATGCAAAATTATGAATACGTGAAAAAAAAAATTTTCTAAAAATTGACAGTACCGGCCCTTACAGGTATGAAAATTTAAAATTGATACTTTTATGGGAAATTTTCTTCAGATTCAAACTGGAGGGATAAATATGGATATGTTTTCTCTATCCGTCATGAAATTCTATACAAAATAAATATGCAAAATTATGAATACGTGGAAAATTTTTTTTTTTTTAAAAATTGACATTACCGTCCCTTACAGTTATGAAAATTTACAATTGATACTTTTGTGGGAAATTTTCTTAAAAATTCAAACTGGAGGGATAAATATGGATGTTTTCTCTATCCGTCATGAAATTCTATACAAAATAAATATGAAAAATTATGAATACGTGAAAAAAATTTTTTTCTAAAAATTGGCATCCCTTATAGGTATGAAAATTTAAAATCCATACTTTTGTGGGAAATTTTCTTCAGATTCAAACTGGAGGGATAAATATGAATATGTTTTCTCTATCCGTCATGAAATTCTATACAAAATAAATATGCAAAATTATGAATACGTGGAAAAAAATTTTTTGAAAAAATTGACATTACCGTCCCTTACAGTTATGAAAATTTACAATTAATACTTTTGTGGGAAATTTTCTTAAGAATTCAAACTGGAGGGATAAATATGGATGTTTTCTCTATCCGTCATGAAATTCTATACAAAATAGATATGAAAAATCATGAATACGTGGAAAAAAATTTTTTGAAAAAATTGACATTACCGTTTTTTTATAGGTGTAAAAATTTAAAATTGATACTTTAATGGGAAATTTTCTTAAACTTTCAAACTGGAGGGATAAATATGGGTATGTTTTCTCTATCCGTCATGAAATTCTATACAAAATAAATATTAAAAATTATGAATACGTGAAAAAAAAAATTTTTCTAAAAATTGACAGTACCGTCCCTTACAGGTATGAAATTTAAAATTGATACTTTTATGGGAAATTTTCTTCAGATTCAAACTGGAGGGATAAATATGGATATGTTTTCTCTATCCGTCATGAAATTCTATACAAAATAAATATGAAAAATTATGAATACGTGGAAAATTGTTTTTTTCCAAAAACTGACAGTACCATCCCTTACAGGTATGAAAATTTAAAACTGATACTTTTGTGGAAAATTTTCTTACAAGTTCAAACTGGAGGGATAAATATGGATATGTTTTCTCTATCCGTCATGAAATTCTATACAAAATAAATATTAAAAATTATAAATACGTGGAAAATTTTTTTTTTTCTAAAAATTGACCGTACCGTCCCTTACAGGTATGAAAATTTAAAACTGATACTTTTGTGGAAAATTTTCTTAAAAGTTCAAACTGGAGGGATAAATATGTAAATGTTTTCTCTATCCGTCATAAAATTCTATACAAAATAAATATGAAAAATTATGAATACGTGGAAAAAATTTATTTTCCAAAAATTGACAGTACCGCCCCTTATAGGGATGAAAATTTGAAATTCATACTTTTGTGGGAAATTTTCTTCAGATTCAAACTGGAGGAATTAATATGGATATGTTTTCTCTATCCGTCATGAAATTCTATACAAAATAAATATGCAAAATTATGAATACGTGGAAAAATGTTTTTTTCTAAAAATTGACAGTACCGTGCCTTATAGGTATGAATATTTAAAATTCATACTTTAATGGGAAATTTTCTTAAAAATTCAAACTGGAGGGATAAATATGGATATGTTTTCTCTATCCGTCATGAAATTCTATACAAAATAAATATGCAAAATTATGAATACGTGGAAAAATTTTTTTTTTTAAAAATTGACATTACCGTCCCTTACAGGTATGAAAATTTACAATTGATACTTTTGTGGGAAATTTTCTTAAAAATTCAAACTGGAGGGATAAATATGAATGTTTTCTCTATCCGTCATGAAATTCTATACAAAATAGATATGAAAAATCATGAATACGTGGAAAAAACTTTTTTGAAAAAATTGACATTACCGGTTTTTTTATAGGTGTAAAAATTTAAAATTGATACTTTAATGGGAAATTTTCTTAAACTTTCAAACTGGAGGGATAAATATGGATATGTTTTCTCTATCCGTCATGAAATTCTATACAAAATAAATATGAAAAATTATGAATACGTGGAAAAAATTTTTTTTCCAAAAATTGACAGTACCGTCCCTTATAGGTATGAAAATTTAAAATTCATACTTTTGTGGGAAATTTTCTTCAGATTCAAACTGGAGGGATAAATATGGATATGTTTTCTCTATCCGTCATGAAATTCTATACAAAATAAATATGAAAAATTATGAATACGTGAAAAAAAAATTTTTCTAAAAATTGACAGTACCGTCCCTTATAGGTATGAAAATTTAAAATCCATACTTTTTTGGGAAATTTTCTTCAGATTCAAACTGGAGGGATAAATATGGATATGTTTTCTCTATCCGTCATGAAATTCTATACAAAATAAATATGAAAAATTATAGATACGTGCAAAAAAAATTTTTTCAAAAAATTGACAGTACCGTCCCTTACAGGTATGAAAATTCAAAATTGGTACTTTTGTGGGAAATTTTCTTCAGATTCAAACTGGAGGGATAAATATGGAAATGTTTTCTCTATCCGTCTTAAAATTCTATACAAAATAAATATGCAAAATTATGAATACGTGGAAAATTTTTTTTTTTTTAAATTGACAGTACCGTCCTTTACAGGTGTAAAAATTTAAAACTGATACTTTAATGGGAAATTTTCTTAAACTTCCAAACTGGAGGGATAAATATGGGTATGTTTTCTCTATCCGTCATGAAATTCTATACAAAATAAATATTAAAAATTATACATACGTGGAAAAAATTTTTTTTCTAAAAATTGACAGTACCGTTTCTTATAGGTATGAAAATTTAAAATTCATACATTTATGGGAAATTTTCTACAGATTCAAACTGGAGGGATAAATATGGATATGTTTTTCTATCAGTCATAAAATTCTATACAAAATAAATATGAAAAATTATGAATACGTGAAAAAATTTTTTTTCTAAAAATTGACAGTACCGTCCCTTATAGGTATGAAAATTTAAAATCCATACTTTTGTGGGAAATTTTCTTCAGATTCAAACTGGAGGGATAAATATGGAAATGTTTTCTCTACCCGTCTTAAAATTCTATACAAAATAAATATGAAAAATAGCGAATGAGTGGAAAATTTTTTTTTTTTTAAAAATTGACAGTACCGTCCCTTATAGGTATGAAAATATAAAATTCATACTTTTGTGGGAAATTTTCTTCAGATTCAAACTGGAGGGATAAATATGGATATGTTTTCTCTACCCGTCTTAAAATTCTATACAAAATAAATATGAAAAATAGCGAATGAGTGGAAAATTTTTTTTTTTTTAAAAATTGACAGTACCGTCCCTTATAGGTATGAAAATATAAAATTCATACTTTTGTGGGAAATTTTCTTCAGATTCAAACTGGAGGGATAAATATGGATATGTTTTCTCTATCCGTCATGAAATTCGATACAAAATAAATATGAAAAATTATAAATACGTGGAAAAAATTTTTTTTATAAAAATTGACAGTACCGTCCTTTATAGGTATGAAAATTTAAAATCCATACTTTTGTGGGAAATTTTCTTCAGATTCAAACTGGAGGGATAAATATGGATATGTTTTCTCTATCCGTCATGAAATTCTATACAAAATAAATATGAAAAATTATAAATACGTGCAAAAAAAATTTTTTCAAAAAATTGACAGTACCGTCCCTTACAGGTATGAAAATTCAAAATTGATACTTTTGTGGGAAATTTTCTTCAGATTCAAACTGGAGGGATAAATATGGAAATGTTTTCTCTATCCGTCTTAAAATTCTATACAAAATAAATATGAAAAATAGCGAATGAGTGGAAAAAATTTTTTTTCCAAAAATTGACAGTACCGTCCTTTACAGGTGTAAAAATTTAAAACTGATACTTTAATGGGAAATTTTCTTAAACTTCCAAACTGGAGGGATAAATATGGGTATGTTTTCTCTATCCGTCATGAAATTCTATACAAAATAAATATTAAAAATTATAAATACGTGGAAAAATTTTCTTTTCTAAAAATTGACAGTACCGTTTCTTATAGATATGAAAATTTAAAATTCATACATTTGTGGGAAATTTTCTTCAGATTCAAACTGGAGGGATAAATATGGATATGTTTTCTCTATCCGTCATGAAATTCTATACAAAATAAATATGAAAAATTATAAATACGTGGAAAAAAATTTTTTGAAAAAATTGACAGTACCGTCCCTTACAGGTATGAAAATTCAAAATTGACACTTTTGTGGGAAATTTTCTCAAAAATTCAAACTGGAGGGATAAATATGGGTATGTTTTCTCTATCCATCATGAAATTTTATACAAAATAAATATTAAAAATTATAAATACGTGGAAAAATTTTTTTTTCTAAAAATTGACAGTACCGTTTCTTATAGGTATGAAAATTTAAAATTCATACTTTTGTGGGAAATTTTCTTCAGATTCAAACTGGAGGGATAAATATGGATATGTTTTCTCTATCTGTCATGAAATTCTATACAAAATAAATATGAAAAATTATGAATACGTGAAAAAAAAATTTTTCTAAAAATTGACAGTACCGTCCCTTATAGGTATGAAAATTTAAAATCCATACCTTTGTGGGAAATTTTCTTCAGATTCAAACTGGAGGGATAAATATGGAAATGTTTTCTCTATCCGTCTTAAAATTCTATACAAAATAAATATGAAAAATAGCGAATGAGTGGAAAATTTTTTTTTTTTAAAAATTGACAGTACCGTCCCTTATAGGTATGAAAATTTAAAATTCATACTTTTGTGGGAAATTTTCTTCAGATTCAAACTGGAGGGATAAATATGGATATGTTTTCTCTATCCGTCATGAAATTCGATACAAAATAAATATGAAAAATTATAAATACGTGGAAAAAAATTTTTTTATAAAAATTGACAGTACCGTTCTTTATAGGTATGAAAATTTAAAATTCATACTTTTGTGGGAAATTTTCTTCAGATTCAAACTAGACGGATAAATATGGATATGTTTTCTCTATCCGTCATGAAATTCTATACAAAATAAATATGCAAAATTATGAATACGTGGAAAATTTTTTTTTTTTTAAATTGACAGTACCGTCCTTTACAGGTGTAAAAATTTAAAACTGATACTTTAATGGGAAATTTTCTTCAGATTCAAACTGGAGTGATAAATATGGATATGTTTTCTCTATCCGTCATGAAATTCTATACAAAATAAATATGAAAAAATATAAATACGTGGAAAAATTTTTTTTTTTAAAAATTGACAGTACCGTCTCTTACAGGTATGAAAATTCAAAATTGACACTTTTGTGGGAAATTTTCTTCAGATTCAAACTGGAGGGATAAATATGGATATGTTTTCTCTATCCGTCATGAAATTCTATACAAAATAAATATGCAAAATTATGAATACGTGGAAAATTTTTTTTTTTTTAAAAATTGACAGTACCGTTACCTTTACAGGTGTAAAAATTTAAAATTGATACTTTAATGGGAAATTTTCTCAAAAATTCAAACTGGAGGGATAAATATGGATGTTTTCTCTATCCGTCATTAAATTCTATACAAAATAAATATGAAAAATTATGAATACGAGGAAAAAAATTTTTTCCGAAAAATTCATAGTACCGTCTCTCATAGGTATGAAAATTTAAAATTCATACTTTTGTGGGAAATTTTCTTCAGATTCAAACTGGAGGGCTAAATATGGATATGTTTTCTCTATCCGTCATGAAATTCTATACAAAATAAATATGAAAAATTATAAATACGTGGAAAAAATTTTTTTTCTAAAAATTGACAGTACCGTCGTCCCTTACAGGTATGAAAATTCAAAATTGATACTTTTGTGGGAAATTTTCTTGAGATTCAAACTGGAGGGATAAATATGGATATGTTTTCTCTATCCGTCATGAAATTCTATACAAAATAAATATGAAAAATTATAAATACGTGGAAAAAAATTTTTTCGAAGAAATTGACAGTACCGTTCCTTACATGTATGAAAATTTAAAACTGATACTTTTGTGGAAAATTTTCTTAAAAGTTCAAACTGGAGGGATAAATATGGAAATGTTTTCTCTACCCGTCATAAAATTCTATACAAAATAAATATGAAAAATTATGAATACGTGGGAAATTTTTTTTTTCCAAAAATTGACAGTACCATACCTTACAGGTATGAAAATTTAAAACTGATACATTTGTGGAAAATTTTCTTGAGATTCAAACTGGAGGGATAAATATGGAAATGTTTTCTCTATCCGTCATGAAATTCTATACAAAATAAATATGAAAAATTATAAATACGTGGAAAAAATTTTTTTTCCAAAAATTGACAGTACCGTCCCTTATAGGTATGAAAATTCAAAATTGACACTTTTGTGGGAAATTTTCTTCAGATTCAAACTGGAGGGATAAATATGAATATGTTTTCTCTATCCGTCATGAAATTCTATACAAAATAGATATGAAAAATCATGAATACGTGGAAAAAAATTTTTTGAAAAAACTGACATTACCGTTTTTTTATAGGTCTAAAAATTTAAAATTGATACTTTAATGGGAAATTTTCTTAAAAATTCAAACTGGAGGGATAAATATGGATATGATTTCTCTATCCGTCATGAAATTCTATAAAAATAATTATGAAAAATTATAAATACGTGGAAAAAATTTTTTTTCCAAATATTGACAGTACCGTAACCTTTACAGGTGTAAAAATTTAAAATTGATACTTTAATGGGAAATTTTCTTAAACTTTCAAACTGGAGGGATAAATATGGATATGTTTTCTCTATCCGTCATGAAATTCTATACAAAATAATTATGAAAAATTATAAATACGTGGAAAAAATTATTTTTCTAAAAATTGATAGTACCGTCCCTTACAGGTATGAAAATTTAAAATTGACACTTTTGTGGGAAATTTTCTTCAGATTCAAACTGGAGGGATAAATATGGATATGTTTTCTCTATCCGTCATGAAATTCTATACAAAAGAAATATGAAAAATTATAAATACATGGAAAAAAATTTTTTTTTTAAAATTGACAGTACCGTCCTTTATAGGTATGAAAATTTAAAATTCATACTTTTGTTGGAAATTTTCTCAAAAATTCAAACTGGAGGGATAAATATGGATGTTTTCTCTATCGGTCATGAAATTCTATACAAAATAAATATGAAAAATTATGAATACGTGGAAAAAATTTTTTTATAAAAATTGACAGTACCGTCCCTTACAGGTATGAAAATTTAAAATTCATACTTTTGTGGAAAATTTTCTTCAGATTCAAACTGGAGGGATAAATATGAATATGTTTTCTCTATCCGTCATGAAATTCTATACAAAATAAATATGAAAAATTATGAATACGTGAAAAATTTTTTTTTCTAAAAATTGACAGTACCGGCCCTTACAGGTATGAAAATTTAAAATTGATACTTTTGTGGGAAATTTTCTTAAAAATTCAAACTGGAGTGATAAATATGGATGTTTTCTCTATCCGTCATGAAATTCTATACAAAATAGATATGAAAAATCATGAATACGTGGAAAAAAATTTTTTGAAAAAATTGACATTACCGTTTTTTTATAGGTCTAAAAATTTAAAATTGATACTTTAATGGGAAATTTTCTTAAACTTTCAAACTGGAGGGATAAATATGGGTATGTTTTCTGTATCCGTCATGAAATTCTATACAAAATAAATATGAAAAATTATGAATACATGGAAAAAAAATTTTTTCCCAAAAATTGACATTACCGTCCCTTACAGGTATGAAGATTTAAAACTGATACTTTTGTGGAAAATTTTCTTAAACTTTCAAACTGGAGGGATAAATATGGATATGATTTCTCTATCCGTCATGAAATTCTATAAAAATAATTATGAAAAATTATAAATACGTGGAAAAAATTTTTTTTCTAAAAATTGATAGTACTGTCCCTTACAGGTATGAAAATTTAAAATTGACACTTTTGTGGGAAATTTTCTTCAGATTCAAACTGGAGGGATAAATATGGATATGTTTTCTCTATCCGTCATGAAATTCTATACAAAATAAATATGCAAAATTATGAATACGTGAAAAAAATTTTTTTCTAAAAATTGGCATCCCTTATAGGTATGAAAATTTAAAATCCATACTTTTGTGGGAAATTTTCTTCAGATTCAAACTGGAGGGATAAATATGAATATGTTTTCTCTATCCGTCATGAAATTCTATACAAAATAAATATGCAAAATTATGAATACGTGGAAAAAAATTTTTTGAAAAAATTGACATTACCGTCCCTTACAGTTATGAAAATTTACAATTAATACTTTTGTGGGAAATTTTCTTAATAATTCAAACTGGAGGGATAAATATGGATGTTTTCTCTATCCGTCATGAAATTCTATACAAAATAGATATGAAAAATCATGAATACGTGGAAAAAAATTTTTGGAAAAAATTGACATTACCGTTTTTTTATAGGTGTAAAAATTTAAAATTGATACTTTAATGGGAAATTTTCTTAAACTTTCAAACTGGAGGGATAAATATGGGTATGTTTTCTCTATCCGTCATGAAATTCTATACAAAATAAATATGAAAAATTATGAATACGTGAAAAAAAATTTTTCTAAAAATTGACAGTACCGGCCCTTACAGGTATGAAAATTTAAAATTGATACTTTTGTGGGAAATTTTCTTCAGATTCAAACTGGAGGGATAAATATGGATATGTTTTCTCTATCCGTTATGAAATTCTATATAAAATAAATATTAAAAATTATGAATACGTGGAAAATTGTTTTTTTCCAAAAACTGACAGTACCATCCCTTACAGGTATGAAAATTTAAAACTGATACTTTTGTGGAAAATTTTCTTACAAGTTCAAACTGGAGGGATAAATATGGAAATGTTTTCTCTATCCGTCATAAAATTCTATACAAAATAAATATGAAAAATTATGAATACATGGAAAAAAAATTTTTTCCAAAAATTGACAGTACCGTCCCTTATAGGTATGAAAATTTAAAATTCATACTTTTGTGGAAAATTTTCTTCAGATTCAAACTGGAGGGATAAATATGGATATGTTTTCTCTATCCGTCATGAAATTCTATACAAAATAAATATTAAAAATTATAAATACGTGGAAAATTTTTTTTTTTCTAAAAATTGACTGTACCGTCCCTTACAGGTATGAAAATTCAAAATTGACACTTTTGTGGGAAATTTTCTCAAAAATTCAAACTGGAGGGATAAATATGGATATGTTTTCTCTATCCGTCATGAAATTCTATACAAAATAAATATGCAAAATTATGAATACGTGGAAACTTTTTTTTTTTTTTAAAATTGACAGTACCGTCCCTTACAGGTATGAAAATTTAAAACTGATACTTTTGTGGAAAATTTTCTTAAAAGTTCAAACTGGAGGGATAAATATGTAAATGTTTTCTCTATCCGTCATAAAATTCTATACAAAATAAATATGAAAAATTATGAATACGTGGAAAAAATTTATTTTCCAAAAATTGACAGTACCGCCCCTTATAGGGATGAAAATTTGAAATTCATACTTTTGTGGGAAATTTTCTTCAGATTCAAACTGGAGGAATTAATATGGATATGTTTTCTCTATCCGTCATGAAATTCTATACAAAATAAATATGCAAAATTATGAATACGTGGAAAAAATTTTTTTTTTAAAAATTGACATTACCGTCCCTTACAGGTATGAAAATTTAGAATTGATACTTTTGTGGGAAATTTTCTTAAAAATTCAAACTGGAGGGATAAATATGAATGTTTTCTCTATCCGTCATGAAATTCTATACAAAATAGATATGAAAAATCATGAATACGTGGAAAAAACTTTTTTGAAAAAATTGACATTACCGGTTTTTTTATAGGTGTAAAAATTTAAAATTGATACTTTAATGGGAAATTTTCTTAAACTTTCAAACTGGAGGGATAAATATGGATATGTTTTCTCTATCCGTCATGAAATTCTATACAAAATAAATATGAAAAATTATGAATACGTGGAAAAAAATTTTTTTCCAAAAATTGACAGTACCGTCCCTTATAGGTATGAAAATTTAAAATTCATACTTTTGTGGGAAATTTTCTTCAGATTCAAACTGGAGGGATAAATATGGATATGTTTTCTCTATCCGTCATGAAATTCTATACAAAATAAATATGAAAAATTATGAATACGTGAAAAAAAATTTTTTCTAAAAATTGACAGTACCGTCCCTTATAGGTATGAAAATTTAAAATCCATACTTTTGTGGGAAATTTTCTTCAGATTCAAACTGGAGGGATAAATATGGAAATGTTTTCTCTACCCGTCTTAAAATTCTATACAAAATAAATATGAAAAATAGCGAAAGAGTGGAAAATTTTTTTTTTTTGAAAAATTGACAGTACCGTCCTTTACAGGTGTAAAAATTTAAAACTGATACTTTAATGGGAAATTTTCTTCAGATTCAAACTGGAGTGATAAATATGGATATGTTTTCTCTATCCGTCATGAAATTCTATACAAAATAAATATGAAAAATTATAAATACGTGCAAAAAAATTTTTTTCAAAAAATTGACAGTACCGTCCCTTACAGGTATGAAAATTCAAAATTGATACTTTTGTGGGAAATTTTCTTCAGATTCAAACTGGAGGGATAAATATGGAAATGTTTTCTCTACCCGTCTTAAAATTCCATACAAAATAAATATGAAAAATAGCGAATGAGTGGAAAATTTTTTTTTTTTTTAAAAATTGACAGTACCGTCCCTTATAGGTATGAAAATTTAAAATTCATACTTTTGTGGGAAATTTTCTTCAGATTCAAACTGGAGGGATAAATATGGATATGTTTTCTCTATCTGTCATGAAATTCGATACAAAATAAATATGAAAAATTATAAATACGTGGAAAAAATTTTTTTTATAAAAATTGACAGTACCGTCCTTTATAGGTATGAAAATTTAAAATTCATACTTTTGTGGGAAATTTTCTTCAGATTCAAACTAGACGGATAAATATGGATATGTTTTCTCTATCCGTCATGAAATTCTATACAAAATAAATATGCAAAATTATGAATACGTGGAAAATTTTTTTTTTTTTAAATTGACAGTACCGTCCTTTACAGGTGTAAAAATTTAAAACTGATACTTTAATGGGAAATTTTCTTCAGATTCAAACTGGAGTGATAAATATGGATATGTTTTCTCTATCCGTCATGATATTCTATACAAAATAAATATGGAAAATTATGAATACGTGGAAAAATATTTTTTTTATAAAAATTGACAGTACCGTCCTTTATAGGTATGAAAATTTAAAATCCATACTTTTGTGGGAAATTTTCTTCAGATTCAAACTGGAGGGATAAATATGGATATGTTTTCTCTATCTGTCATGAAATTCTATACAAAATAAATATGAAAAATTATGAATACGTGAAAAAAAATTTTTTCTAAAAATTGACAGTACCGTCCCTTATAGGTATGAAAATTTAAAATCCATACCTTTGTGGGAAATTTTCTTCAGATTCAAACTGGAGGGATAAATATGGAAATGTTTTCTCTATCCGTCTTAAAATTCTATACAAAATAAATATGAAAAATAGCGAATGAGTGGAAAATTTTTTTTTTTTAAAAATTGACAGTACCGTCCCTTATAGGTATGAAAATTTAAAATTCATACTTTTGTGGGAAATTTTCTTCAGATTCAAACTGGAAGGATAAATATGGATATGTTTTCTCTATCCGTCATGAAATTCGATACAAAATAAATATGAAAAATTATAAATACGTGGAAAAAAATTTTTTTATAAAAATTGACAGTACCGTTCTTTATAGGTATGAAAATTTAAAATTCATACTTTTGTGGGAAATTTTCTTCAGATTCAAACTAGACGGATAAATATGGATATGTTTTCTCTATCCGTCATGAAATTCTATACAAAATAAATATGCAAAATTATGAATACGTGGAAAATTTTTTTTTTTTTTAAATTGACAGTACCGTCCTTTACAGGTGTAAAAATTTAAAACTGATACTTTAATGGGAAATTTTCTTCAGATTCAAACTGGAGTGATAAATATGGATATGTTTTCTCTATCCGTCATGAAATTCTATACAAAATACATATGGAAAATTATGAATACGTGGAAAAATTTTTTTTATAAAAATTGACAGTACCGTCCTTTATAGGTATGAAAATTTAAAATCCATACTTTTGTGGGAAATTTTCTTCAGATTCAAACTGGAGGGATAAATATGGATATGTTTTCTCTATCCGTCATGAAATTCTATACAAAATAAATATGAAAAATTATAAATAAGTGGAAAAAAATTTTTTTCAAAAAATTGACAGTACCGTCCCTTACAGGTATGAAAATTCAAAATTGACACTTTTGTGGGAAATTTTCTCAAAAATTCAAACTGGAGGGATAAATATGGGTATGTTTTCTCTATCCGTCATGAAATTTTATACAAAATAAATATTAAAAATTATAAATACGTGGAAAAAATTTTTTTTCTAAAAATTGACAGTACCGTTTCTTATAGGTATGAAAATTTAAAATTCATATATTTGTGGGAAATTTTCTTCAGATTCAAACTGGAGGGATAAATATGGATATGTTTTCTCTATCCGTCATGAAATTCTATACAAAATAAATATGAAAAATTATAAATACGTGGAAAAAAATTTTTTTGAAAAAATTGACAGTACCGTCCCTTATAGGTATGAAAATTTAAAATTCATACTTTTGTGGGAAATTTTCTTCAGATTCAAACTGGAGGGATAAATATGGATATGTTTTCTCTATCTGTCATGAAATTCTATACAAAATAAATATGAAAAATTATGAATACGTGAAAAAAAATTTTTTCTAAAAATTGACAGTACCGTCCCTTATAGGTATGAAAATTTAAAATCCATACTTTTGTGGGAAATTTTCTTCAGATTCAAACTGGAGGGATAAATATGGAAATGTTTTCTCTATCCGTCTTAAAATTCTATACAAAATAAATATGAAAAATTGCGAATGAGTGGAAAATTTTTTTTTTTTAAAAATTGACAGTACCGTCCCTTACAGGTATGAAAATTTAAAATTGACACTTTTGTGGGAAATTTTCTCAAAAATTCAAACTGGAGGGATAAATATGGATATGTTTTCTCTATCCGTCATGAAATTCTATACAAAATAAATATGCAAAATTATGAATACGTGGAAACTTTTTTTTTTTTTTAAAATTGACAGTACCGTCCCTTACAGGTATGAAAATTTAAAACTGATACTTTTGTGGAAAATTTTCTTAAAAGTTCAAACTGGAGGGATAAATATGTAAATGTTTTCTCTATCCGTCATAAAATTCTATACAAAATAAATATGAAAAATTATGAATACGTGGAAAAAATTTATTTTCCAAAAATTGACAGTACCGCCCCTTATAGGTATGAAAATTTAAAATTCATACTTTAATGGGAAATTTTCTTAAAAATTCAAACTGGAGGGATAAATATGGATATGTTTTCTCTATCCGTCATGAAATTCTATACAAAATAAATATGCAAAATTATGAATACGTGGAAAAATTTTTTTTTTTTAAAAATTGACATTACCGTCCCTTACAGGTATGAAAATTTACAATTGATACTTTTGTGGGAAATTTTCTTAAAAATTCAAACTGGAGGGATAAATATGGATATGTTTTCTCTATCCGTCATGAAATTCTATACAAAATAAATATGCAAAATTATGAATACGTGGAAAAATTTTTTTTTTTCTAAAAATTGACAGTACCGTCCCTTATAGGTATGAAAATTTAAAATTCATACTTTAATGGGAAATTTTCTTAAAAATTCAAACTGGAGGGATAAATATGGATATGTTTTCTCTATCCGTCATGAAATTCTATACAAAATAGATAATGAAAAATCATGAATACGTGGAAAAAACTTTTTTGAAAAAATTGACATTACCGTTTTTTTATAGGTGTAAAAATTTAAAATTGATACTTTAATGGGAAATTTTCTTAAACTTTCAAACTGGAGGGATAAATATGGATATGTTTTCTCTATCCGTCATGAAATTCTATACAAAATAAATATGAAAAATTATGAATACGTGGAAAAAAACTTTTTTCCAAAAATTGACAGTACCGTCCCTTATAGGTATGAAAATTTAAAATTCATACTTTTGTGGGAAATTTTCTTCAGATTCAAACTGGAGGGATAAATATGGATATGTTTTCTCTATCCGTCATGAAATTCTATACAAAATAAATATTAAAAATTATAAATACGTGGAAAATTTTTTTTTTTCTAAAAATTGACCGTACCGTCCCTTACAGGTATGAAAATTCAAAATTGACACTTTTGTGGGAAATTTTCTCAAAAATTCAAACTGGAGGGATAAATATGGATATGTTTTCTCTATCCGTCATGAAATTCTATACAAAATAAATATGCAAAATTATGAATACGTGGAAACTTTTTTTTTTTTTTAAAATTGACAGTACCGTCCCTTACAGGTATGAAAATTTAAAACTGATACTTTTGTGGAAAATTTTCTTAAAAGTTCAAACTGGAGGGATAAATATGTAAATGTTTTCTCTATCCGTCATAAAATTCTATACAAAATAAATATGAAAAATTATGAATACGTGGAAAAAATTTATTTTCCAAAAATTGACAGTACCGCCCCTTATAGGGATGAAAATTTGAAATTCATACTTTTGTGGGAAATTTTCTTCAGATTCAAACTGGAGGAATTAATATGGATATGTTTTCTCTATCCGTCATGAAATTCTATACAAAATAAATATGCAAAATTATGAATACGTGGAAAAAACTTTTTTGAAAAAATTGACATTACCGTTTTTTTATAGGTGTAAAAATTTAAAATTGATACTTTTGTGGGAAATTTTCTTAAAAATTCAAACTGGAGGGATAAATATGAATGTTTTCTCTATCCGTCATGAAATTCTATACAAAATAGATATGAAAAATCATGAATACGTGGAAAAAACTTTTTTGAAAAAATTGACATTACCGTTTTTTTATAGGTGTAAAAATTTAAAATTGATACTTTAATGGGAAATTTTCTTAAACTTTCAAACTGGAGGGATAAATATGGATATGTTTTCTCTATCCGTCATGAAATTCTATACAAAATAAATATGAAAAATTATGAATACGTGGAAAAAAACTTTTTTCCAAACATTGACAGTACCGTCCCTTATAGGTATGAAAATTTAAAATTCATACTTTTGTGGGAAATTTTCTTCAGATTCAAACTGGAGGGATAAATATGGATATGTTTTCTCTATCCGTCATGAAATTCTATACAAAATAATTATGAAAAATTATAAATATGTGGAAAAAATTCTTTTTCCAAAAATTGACAGTACCGTCCCTTATAGGTATGAAAATTTAAAATTCATACTTTTGTGGGAAATTTTCTTCAGATTCAAACTGGAGGGATATATATGGATATGTTTTCTCTATCCATCATGAAATTCTATACAAAATAAATATGAAAAAATATAAATACGTGGAAAAAAATGTTTTTTAAAAAATTGACAGTACCGTCCCTTACAGGTATGAAAATTCAAAATTGACACTTTTGTGGGAAATTTTCTTCAGATTCAAACTGGAGGGATAAATATGGATATGTTTTCTCTATCCGTCATGAAATTCTATACAAAATAAATATGAAAAATTATGAATACATGGAAAATTTTTTTTTTCCAAAAATTGACAGTGCCATCGATTACAGGTATAAAAATTTAAAACTGATACTTTTGTGGAAAATTTACTTAAAAGTTCAAACTGGAGGGATAAATATGGAAATGTTTTCTCTATCCATCATAAAATTCTATACAAAATAAATATGAAAAATTATGAATATGTGGAAAAATTTTTTTTTCCAAAAATTGACAGTACCGTCCCTTATAGGTATGAAAATTTAAAATTCATACTTTTGTGGGAAATTTTCTTCAGATTCAAACTGGAGGGATAAATATGGATATGTTTTCTCTATCCGTCATGAAATTCTATACGAAATAAATATGAAAAATTATGAATACGTGAAAAAAAATTTTTTTCAAAAATTGACAGTACCGTCCCTTACAGGTATGAAAATTTAAAATTGATACTTTTATGGGAAATTTTCTTCAGATTCAAACTGGAGGGATAAATATGGATATGTTTTCTCTATCCGTCATGAAATTCTATACAAAATAAATATGCAAAATTATGAATATGTATAAAAAATTTTTTTTTCCAAAAATTGACAGTACTGTCCCTTACAGGTATGAAAATTTAAAATTGATACTTTTGTGGGAAATTTTCTCAAAAATTCAAACTGGAGGGATGAATATGGATGTTTTCTCTATCCGTCATGAAATTCTACACAAAATAAATATGAAAAAATATAAATACGTGGGAAAAAATTTTTTTTCCAAAAATTGACAGTACCGTCCCTTATAGGTATGAAAATTCAAAATAGATATTTTTGTGGGAAATTTTCTTCAGATTCAAACTGCAGGGATAAATATGGATATGTTTTATCTATCCGTCATGAAATTCTATACCAAATAAATAAGAAAAATTGCGAATACGTGGAAAATTTTTTTTTTCCAAAAATTGACAGTACCGTCTCTTACAGGTATGAAAATTTGAAATTCATACTTTTGTAAGAAATTTTCTTCACATTCAAACTGGAGGGATAAATATGGAAATGTTTCTCTATCCGTCATAAAATTCTATACAAAATAAATATAAAAAATTGCGAATACGTGGAAAATTTTTTTTTTCCAAAAATTGACAGTACCGTCTCTTACAGGTATGAAAATTTAAAATTCATACTTTTGTGGGAAATTTTCTTCAGATTCAATCTGGAGGGATAAATATGGAAATGTTTTCTCTATCCGTCATGAAATTCTATACAAAATAAATATGAAAAATTATGAATACATGGAAAAAAAAAAAATTTCTAAAAATTCACAATACCGTCCCTTATAGGTATGAAAATTCAAAATTCATACTTTTGTGGGAAATTTTTTTCAGATTCAAACTGGATGGATAAATATGGATATTTTTTCTTTATCCGTCATGAAATTCTATAGAAAATATATATGAAAAATTATAAATACGTGGAAGAAAAAATTTTTGAAAAAATTGACATTACCGTCCCTTACAGGTATGAAAATTTAAAATTCATACTTTTGTGGGAAATTTTCTCCAGATTCAAACTGGAGGGATAAATATGGAAATCTTTTCTCTATCCGTCATAAAATTCTATAGAAAATAAATATGAAAAATTACGAATACATGGAAAAAAATTTTTGAAAAAATTGACAGTACAGTCCCTTACAGGTATGAAAATTTAAAATTCATACTTTTGTGGGAAATTTTCTCCAGATTCAAACTGGAGGGATAAATATGGAAATCTTTTTTCTATCCGTCATAAAATTCTATACAAAATAAATATGAAAAATTATGAATACGTGGAAAAATTTTTTTTTCCAAAAATTGACAGTACCGTCCCTTATAGGTATGAAAATTCAAAATAGATACTTTTGTGGGAAATTTTCTTCAGATTCAAACTGCAGGGATAAATATGGAAATGTTTTCTCTATCCGTCATGAAATTCTATTCCAAATAAATATGAAATTATGAATACATGGAAAAAAAATTTTTTCTAAAAATTCACAGTACCGTCCCTTATAGGTATGAAAATTCAAAATTCATACTTTAGTGGGAAATTTTCTTCAGATTCAAACTGGAGGGATAAATATGGATATGTTTTCTCTATCCGTCATGAAATTCTATACAAAATAAATATGAAAAATTATGAATACATGGAAAAAAAAAATTTTCTAAAAATTCACAATACCGTCCCTTATAGGTATGAAAATTCAAAATTCATACTTTTGTGGGAAATTTTTTTCAGATTCAAACTGGAGGGATAAATATGGATATTTTTTCTTTCTCCGTCATGAAATTCTATAGAAAATAAATATGAAAAATTACGAATACATAGAAAAAAATTTTTTTCCAAAAATTGACAGTACCGTCCCTTACAGGTATGAAAGTTAAAATTCATTCTTTTGTGGGAAATTTTCTTCAGATTCAAACTGGGGGCATAAATATGGAAATCTTTTCTCTATCCGTCATAAAATTCTATAGAAAATAAATATGAAAAATTACGAATACATGGAAAAAAATTTTTGAAAAAATTGACAGTACAGTCCCTTACAGGTATGAAAATTTAAAATTCATACTTTTGTGGGAAATTTTCTCCAGATTCAAACTGGAGGGATAAATATGGAAATCTTTTTTCTATCCGTCATAAAATTCTATACAAAATAAATATGAAAAATTATGAATACGTGGAAAAATTTTTTTTTCCAAAAATTGACAGTACCGTCCCTTATAGGTATGAAAATTCAAAATAGATACTTTTGTGGGAAATTTTCTTCAGATTCAAACTGCAGGGATAAATATGGATATGTTTTATCTATCCGTCATGAAATTCTATACCAAATAAATATGAAAAAATATAAATACGTGGAAAAAAATGTTTTTTAAAAAATTGACAGTACCGTCCCTTACAGGTATGAAAATTTAAAATTCATACTTTTGTGGGAAATTTTCTTCAGATTCAAACTGGAGGGATAAATATGGATATGTTTTCTCTATCCGTCATGAAATTCTATACGAAATAAATATGAAAAATTATGAATACGTGAAAAAAAATTTTTTCCAAAAATTGACAGTACCGTCCCTTACAGGTATGAAAATTTAAAATTGATACTTTTATGGGAAATTTTCTTCAGATTCAAACTGGAGGGATAAATATGGATATGTTTTCTCTATCCGTCATGAAATTCTATACAAAATAAATATGCAAAATTATGAATATGTATAAAAAAATTTTTTTTCCAAAAATTGACAGTACTGTCCCTTACAGGTATGAAAATTTAAAATTGATACTTTTGTGGGAAATTTTCTCAAAAATTCAAACTGGAGGGATGAATATGGATGTTTTCTCTATCCGTCATGAAATTCTATACAAAATAAATATGAAAAAATATAAATACGTGGGAAAATTTTTTTTTTCCAAAAATTGACAGTACCGTCCCTTATAGGTATGAAAATTCAAAATAGATATTTTTGTGGGAAATTTTCTTCAGATTCAAACTGCAGGGATAAATATGGATATGTTTTATCTATCCGTCATGAAATTCTATACCAAATAAATATGAAAAATTGCGAATACTTGGAAAATTTTTTTTTTCCAAAAATTGACAGTACCGTCTCTTACAGGTATGAAAATTTGAAATTCATACTTTTGTAAGAAATTTTCTTCACATTCAAACTGGAGGGATAAATATGGAAATGTTTCTCTATCCGTCATAAAATTCTATACAAAATAAATATAAAAAATTGCGAATACGTGGAAAATTTTTTTTTTCCAAAAATTGACAGTACCGTCTCTTACAGGTATGAAAATTTAAAATTCATACTTTTGTGGGAAATTTTCTTCAGATTCAATCTGGAGGGATAAATATGGAAATGTTTTCTCTATCCGTCATGAAATTCTATACGAAATAAATATGAAAAATTGCGAATACGTGGAAAATTTTTTTTTTCCAAAAATTGAGTCTCTTACAGGTATGAAAATTCAAAATTGATACTTTTGTGGGAAATTTTCTTCAGATTCAAACTGGAGGGATAAATATGGAAATGTTTTCTCTATCCGTCATGAAATTCTATACAAAATAAATATGAAAAATTATGAATACATGGAAAAAAAAAAATTTTCTAAAAATTCACAATACCGTCCCTTATAGGTATGAAAATTCAAAATTCATACTTTTGTGGGAAATTTTTTTCAGATTCAAACTGGATGGATAAATATGGATATTTTTTCTTTATCCGTCATGAAATTCTATAGAAAATATATATGAAAAATTATAAATACGTGGAAGAAAAAATTTTTGAAAAAATTGACATTACCGTCCCTTACAGGTATGAAAATTTAAAATTCATACTTTTGTGGGAAATTTTCTCCAGATTCAAACTGGAGGGATAAATATGGAAATCTTTTCTCTATCCGTCATAAAATTCTATACAAAATAAATATGAAAAATTACGAATACATGGAAAAAAATTTTTGAAAAAATTGACAGTACAGTCCCTTACAGGTATGAAAATTTAAAATTCATACTTTTGTGGGAAATTTTCTCCAGATTCAAACTGGAGGGATAAATATGGAAATCTTTTTTCTATCCGTCATAAAATTCTATACAAAATAAATATGAAAAATTATGAATACGTGGAAAAATTTTTTTTTCCAAAAATTGACAGTACCGTCCCTTATAGGTATGAAAATTCAAAATAGATACTTTTGTGGGAAATTTTCTTCAGATTCAAACTGCAGGGATAAATATGGAAATGTTTTCTCTATCCGTCATGAAATTCTATTCCAAATAAATATGAAATTATGAATACATGGAAAAAAAATTTTTTCTAAAAATTCACAGTACCGTCCCTTATAGGTATGAAAATTCAAAATTCATACTTTAGTGGGAAATTTTCTTCAGATTCAAACTGGAGGGATAAATATGGATATGTTTTCTCTATCCGTCATGAAATTCTATACAAAATAAATATGAAAAATTATGAATACATGGAAAAAAAAAAATTTTCTAAAAATTCACAATACCGTCCCTTATAGGTATGAAAATTCAAAATTCATACTTTTGTGGGAAATTTTTTTCAGATTCAAACTGGATGGATAAATATGGATATTTTTTCTTTATCCGTCATGAAATTCTATAGAAAATATATATGAAAAATTATAAATACGTGGAAGAAAAAATTTTTGAAAAAATTGACATTACCGTCCCTTACAGGTATGAAAATTTAAAATTCATACTTTTGTGGGAAATTTTCTCCAGATTCAAACTGGAGGGATAAATATGGAAATCTTTTCTCTATCCGTCATAAAATTCTATACAAAATAAATATGAAAAATTACGAATACATGGAAAAAAATTTTTGAAAAAATTGACAGTACAGTCCCTTACAGGTATGAAAATTTAAAATTCATACTTTTGTGGGAAATTTTCTCCAGATTCAAACTGGAGGGATAAATATGGAAATCTTTTTTCTATCCGTCATAAAATTCTATACAAAATAAATATGAAAAATTATGAATACGTGGAAAAATTTTTTTTTCCAAAAATTGACAGTACCGTCCCTTATAGGTATGAAAATTCAAAATAGATACTTTTGTGGGAAATTTTCTTCAGATTCAAACTGCAGGGATAAATATGGAAATGTTTTCTCTATCCGTCATGAAATTCTATTCCAAATAAATATGAAATTATGAATACATGGAAAAAAAATTTTTTCTAAAAATTCACAGTACCGTCCCTTATAGGTATGAAAATTCAAAATTCATACTTTAGTGGGAAATTTTCTTCAGATTCAAACTGGAGGGATAAATATGGATATGTTTTCTCTATCCGTCATGAAATTCTATACAAAATAAATATGAAAAATTATGAATACATGGAAAAAAAAAAAATTTCTAAAAATTCACAATACCGTCCCTTATAGGTATGAAAATTCAAAATTCATACTTTTGTGGGAAATTTTTTTCAGATTCAAACTGGAGGGATAAATATGGATATGTTTTCTCTATCCGTCATGAAATTCTATACAAAATAAATATGAAAAATTATAAATAGGTGAAAAAAAAAATTTTTGAAAAAATTGACAGTACCGTCCCTTATAGGTATGAAAATTCATACATTTGTGGGAAATTTTCTTCAGATTCAAACTGGAGGGATAAATATGGATATGTTTTCTCTATCCGTCATGAAATTCTATACAAAATAAATATGAAAAATTGCGAATACGTGGAAAATTTTTTTTTTTTCAAAAATTGAGTCTCTTACAGGTATGAAAATTCAAAATTGATAGTTTTGTGGGAAATTTTCTTCAGATTCAAACTGGAGGGATAAATATGGAAATGTTTTCTCTATCCGTCATGAAATTCTATACAAAATAAATATTAAATTTATGAATACATGGAAAAAAAAATTTTTCTGAAAATTCACAGTACCGTCTCTTACAGGTGTGAAAATTCAAAATTGATACTTTTGTGGGAAATTTTCTTGAGATTCAAACTGGAGGGATAAATATGGAAATGTTTTCTCTATCCGTCATGAAAGTCTATACAAAAGAAATATGAAAAATCATAAATACATGGAAAAAAATTTTTTTTTTTTAAATTGACAGTACCGTCCTTTACAGGTGTAAAAATTTAAAATTGATATTTTAATGGGAAATTTTCTTAAACTTTCAAACTGGAGGGATAAATATGGATATGTTTTCTCTATCCGTCATGAAATTCTATACAAAATAATTATGAAAAATTATAAATACGTGGAAAAAAATTTTTTTAAATTGTTTAAATTGACCGTCCCTTACAGGTATGAAAATTCAAAATTGACACTTTTGTGGGAAATTTTCTTCAGATTCAAACTGGAGGGATAAATATGGATATGTTTTCTCTATCCGTCATGAAATTCTATACAAAATAAATATGAAAAAATATAAATACATGGAAAAAAATTTTTTTTTTTTAAATTGACAGTACCGTCCTCTATAGGTATGAAAATTTAAAATTCATACCTTTGTGGGAAATTTTCTCAAAAATTCAAACTGGAGGGATAAATATGGATGTTTTCTCTATCCGTCATGAAATTCTATACAAAATAAATATGAAAAATTATGAATACGTGGAAAATTTTTTTTTTCCAAAAATTGACAGTACCATCCCTTACAGGTATGAAAATTTAAAACTGATACTTTTGTGGAAAGTTTTCTTGAGATTCAAACTGGAGGGATAAATATGGAAATGTTTTCTCTATCCGTCATGAAATTCTATACAAAATAAATATGAAAAATTATGAATACATGGAAAAAATTTTTTTTTTTTAAATTGACAGTACCGTCCTTTATAGGTATGAAAATTTAAAATTCATACTTTTGTGGGAAATTTTCTTCAGATTCAAACTGGAGGGATAAATATGGATATGTTTTCTCTATCCGTCACGAAATTCTATACAAAATAAATATGCAAAATTATGAATACGTGGAAGAAAAAATTTTTGAAAAAATTGACAGTACCGTCCCTTACAGGTATGAAAATTTAAAATTCATACTTTTGTGGGAAATTTTCTCCAGATTCAAACTGGAGGGATAAATATGGAAATCTTTTCTCTATCCGTCATAAAATTCTATACAAAATAAATATGAAAAATTACGAATACATAGAAAAAAATTTTTTTCCAAAAATTGACAGTACCGTCCCTTACAGGTATGAAAGTTAAAATTCATTCTTTTGTGGGAAATTTTCTTCAGATTCAAACTGGGGGCATAAATATGGATATGTTTTCTCTATCCGTTATGAAATTCTATACAAAATAAATATGAAAAATTATGAATACGTGGAAAAATTTTTTTTTCCAAAAATTGACAGTACCGTCCCTTATAGGTATGAAAATTCAAAATAGATACTTTTGTGGGAAATTTTCTTCAGATTCAAACTGCAGGGATAAATATGGATATGTTTTATCTATCCGTCATGAAATTCTATACCAAATAAATATGAAAAATTATGAATACGTGAAAAAAAAATATTTCTAAAAATTGACAGTACCGTCCCTTATAGGTATGAAAATTCAAAATTCATACTTTAGTGGGAAATTTTTTTCAGATTCAAACTGGAGGGATAAATATGGATATTTTTTCTTTCTCCGTCATGAAATTCTATAGAAAATAAATATGAAAAATTATAAATACGTGGAAGAAAAAATTTTTGAAAAAATTGACAGTACCGTCCCTTACAGGTATGAAAATTTAAAATTCATACTTTTGTGGGAAATTTTCTCCAGATTCAAACTGGAGGGATAAATATGGAAATCTTTTCTCTATCCGTCATAAAATTCTATACAAAATAAATATGAAAAATTACGAATACATAGAAAAAAATTTTTTTCCAAAAATTGACAGTACCGTCCCTTACAGGTATGAAAGTTAAAATTCATTCTTTTGTGGGAAATTTTCTTCAGATTCAAACTGGGGGCATAAATATGGATATGTTTTCTCTATCCGTCATGAAATTCTATACAAAATAAATATGAAAAATTATGAATACGTGGAAAAATTTTTTTTTCCAAAAATTGACAGTACCGTCCCTTATAGGTATGAAAATTCAAAATAGATACTTTTGTGGGAAATTTTCTTCAGATTCAAACTGGAGGGATAAATATGGATATGTTTTCTCTATCCGTCATGAAATTCTATACCAAATAAATATGAAAAATTATAAATAGGTGAAAAAAAAAATTTTTGAAAAAATTGACAGTACCGTCCCTTATAGGTATGAAAATTCATACATTTGTGGGAAATTTTCTTCAGATTCAAACTGGAGGGATAAATATGGATATGTTTTCTCTATCCGTCATGAAATTCTATACAAAATAAATATGAAAAATTGCGAATACGTGGAAAATTTTTTTTTTTTCAAAAATTGAGTCTCTTACAGGTATGAAAATTCAAAATTGATAGTTTTGTGGGAAATTTTCTTCAGATTCAAACTGGAGGGATAAATATGGAAATGTTTTCTCTATCCGTCATGAAATTCTATACAAAATAAATATGAAATTTATGAATACATGGAAAAAAAAATTTTTCTGAAAATTCACAGTACCGTCTCTTACAGGTGTGAAAATTCAAAATTGATACTTTTGTGGGAAATTTTCTTGAGATTCAAACTGGAGGGATAAATATGGAAATGTTTTCTCTATCCGTCATGAAAGTCTATACAAAAGAAATATGAAAAATCATAAATACATGGAAAAATTTTTTTTTTTTTTAAATTGACAGTACCGTCCTTTACAGGTGTAAAAATTTAAAATTGATACTTTAATGGGAAATTTTCTTAAACTTTCAAACTGGAGGGATAAATATGGATATGTTTTCTCTATCCGTCATGAAATTCTATACAAAATAATTATGAAAAATTATAAATACGTGGAAAAAAATTTTTTTAAATTGTTTAAATTGACCGTCCCTTACAGGTATGAAAATTCAAAATTGACACTTTTGTGGGAAATTTTCTTCAGATTCAAACTGGAGGGATAAATATGGATATGTTTTCTCTATCCGTCATGAAATTCTATACAAAATAAATATGAAAAAATATAAATACATGGAAAAAAATTTTTTTTTTTAAAAATTGACAGTACCGTCCTCTATAGGTATGAAAATTTAAAATTCATACTTTTGTGGGAAATTTTCTCAAAAATTCAAACTGGAGGGATAAATATGGATGTTTTCTCTATCCGTCATGAAATTCTATACAAAATAAATATGAAAAATTATGAATACGTGGAAAATTTTTTTTTTCCAAAAATTGACAGTACCATCCCTTACAGGTATGAAAATTTAAAACTGATACTTTTGTGGAAAGTTTTCTTGAGATTCAAACTGGAGGGATAAATATGGAAATGTTTTCTCTATCCGTCATGAAATTCTATACAAAATAAATATGAAAAATTATGAATACATGGAAAAAATTTTTTTTTTTTAAATTGACAGTACCGTCCTTTATAGGTATGAAAATTTAAAATCCATACTTTTGTGGGAAATTTTCTTCAGATTCAAACTGGAGGGATAAATATGGATATGTTTTCTCTATCCGTCATGAAATTCTATACAAAATAATTATGAAAAATTATAAATACGTGGAAAAAAAATTTTTTAAATTGTTTAAATTGACCGTCCCTTACAGGTATGAAAATTCAAAATTGACACTTTTGTGGGAAATTTTCTTCAGATTCAAACTGGAGGGATAAATATGGATATGTTTTCTCTATCCGTCATGAAATTCTATACAAAATAAATATGAAAAAATATAAATACATGGAAAATTTTTTTTTTTTTTAAAATTGACAGTACCGTCCTTTATAGGTATGAAAATTTAAAATTCATACTTTTGTGGGAAATTTTCTCAAAAATTCAAACTGGAGGGATAAATATGGATGTTTTCTCTATCCGTCATGAAATTCTATACAAAATAAATATGAAAAATTATGAATACGTGGGAAATTTTTTTTTTCCAAAAAATTGACAGTACCATCCCTTACAGGTATGAAAATTTAAAACTGATACTTTTGTGGAAAGTTTTCTTGAGATTCAAACTGGAGGGATAAATATGGAAATGTTTTCTCTATCCGTCATGAAATTCTATACAAAATAAATATGAAAAATTATGAATACATGGAAAAAAATTTTTTTTTTTAAATTGACAGTACCGTCCCTTTATAGGTATGAAAATTTAAAATTCATACTTTTGTGGGAAATTTTCTTCAGATTCAAACTGGAGGGATAAATATGGATATGTTTTCTCTATCCGTCATGAAATTCTATACAAAATAAATATGCAAAATTATGAATACGTGGAAGAAAAAATTTTTGAAAAAATTGACAGTACCGTCCCTTACAGGTATGAAAATTTAAAATTCATACTTTTGTGGGAAATTTTCTCCAGATTCAAACTGGAGGGATAAATATGGAAATCTTTTCTCTCATGAAATCGTCATGAAATTCTATACAAAATAAATATGCAAAATTATGAATACGTGGAAAAATTTTTTTTTTTAAAAATTGACAGTACCGTCCTTTACAGGTGTAAAAATTTAAAATTGATACTTTAATGGGAAATTTTCTTAAACTTTCAAACTGGAGGGATAAATATGGATATGTTTTCTCTATCCGTCATGAAATTCTATACAAAATAATTATGAAAAATTATAAATACGTGGAAAATTTTTTTTTTAAATTGTTTAAATTGACCGTCCCTTACAGGTATGAAAATTCAAAATTGACACTTTTGTGGGAAATTTTCTTCAGATTCAAACTGGAGGGATAGATATGGATATGTTTTCTCTATCCGTCATGAAATTCTATACAAAATAAATATGAAAAAATATAAATACATGGAAAAATTTTTTTTTTTTTAAAATTGACAGTACCGTCCTTTATAGGTATGAAAATTTAAAATTCTTACTTTTGTGGGAAATTTTCTCAAAAATTCAAACTGGAGGGATAAATATGGATGTTTTCTCTATCCGTCATGAAATTCTATACAAAATAAATATGAAAAATTATGAATACGTGGAAAATTTTTTTTTTCCAAAAATTTACATTACCGTCCCTTACAGTTATGAAAATTTAAAACTGATACTTTTGTGGAAAATTTTCTTCAGATTCAAACTGGAGGGATAAATATGAATATGTTTTCTCTATCCGTCATGAAATTCTATACAAAATAAATATGCAAAATTATGAATACGTGGAAAAAAATTTTTTGAAAAAATTGACATTACTGTTTTTTTATAGGTGTAAAAATTTAAAATTGATACTTTAATGGGAAATTTTCTTAAACTTTCAAACTGGAGGCATAAATATGGAAATGTTTTCTCTATCCGTCATGAAATTCTATACAAAATAAATATGGAAAAATATAAATACGTGGAAAAATTTTTTTTTTAAAAAATTGACAGTACCGTCCCTTACAGGTATGAAAATTCAAAATTGACACTTTTGTGGGAAATTTTCTTCAGATTCAAACTGGAGGGATAAATATGGATATGTTTTCTCTATCCGTCATGAAATTCTATACAAAATAAATATGCAAAATTATGAATACGTGGAAAAAATTTTTTTTTTTAAAAATTGACAGTACCGTAACCTTTACAGGTGTAAAAATTTAAAATTGACACTTTTGTGGGAAATTTTCTTCAGATTCAAACTGGAGGGATAAATATGGATATGTTTTCTCTATCCGTCATGAAATTCTATACAAAAGAAATATGAAAAATTATAAATACATGGAAAAAAATTTTTTTTTTTAAAATTGACAGTACCGTCCTTTATAGGTATGAAAATGTAAAATTCATACTTTTGTGGGAAATTTTCTCAAAAATTCAAACTGGAGGGATAAATATGGATGTTTTCTCTATCCGTCATGAAATTCTATACAAAATAAATATGAAAAATTATGAATACGTGGAAAAATTTTTTTTTTTTAAAATTGACAGTACCGTCCTTTACAGGT
Source organism: Pholcus phalangioides (assembly GCF_987345545.1). Taxonomy (NCBI): domain Eukaryota; kingdom Metazoa; phylum Arthropoda; class Arachnida; order Araneae; family Pholcidae; genus Pholcus; species Pholcus phalangioides. The sequence goes on along the minus strand of NW_028301602.1, from coordinate 51,525,943 downwards.
GTAAAAATTCAAAATTCATACTTTTGTGGGAAATTTTCTTCAGATTCAAACTGGAGGGATAAATATGGAAATGTTTTCTTTATCCGTCATGAAATTCTATACAAAATAAATATGAAAAATTATAAATATGTGGAAAAAATTCTTTTTCCAAAAATTGACAGTACCGTCCCTTATAGGTATGAAAATTTAAAATTCATACTTTTGTGGGAAATTTTCTTGAGATTCAAACTGGAGGGATATATATGGATATGTTTTCTCTATCCGTCATGAAATTCTATACAAAATAAATATGAAAAAATATAAATACGTGGAAAAAAATGTTTTTTAAAAAATTGACAGTACCGTCCCTTACAGGTATGAAAATTCAAAATTGACACTTTTGTGGGAAATTTTCTTCAGATTCAAACTGGAGGGATAAATATGGATATGTTTTCTCTATCCGTCATGAAATTCTATACAAAATAAATATGAAAAATTATGAATACATGGAAAAATTTTTTTTTTTTAAATTGACAGTACCGTCCTTTATAGGTATGAAAATTTAAAATTCATACTTTTGTGGCAAATTTTCTCAAAAATTCAAACTGGAGGGATAAATATGGATGTTTTCTCTATCCGTCATGAAATTCTATACAAAATAAATATGAAAAATTATGAATACGTGAAAATTTTTTTTTTCCAAAAATTGACAGTGCCATCGATTACAGGTATGAAAATTTAAAACTGATACTTTTGTGGAAAATTTACTTAAAAGTTCAAACTGGAGGGATAAATATGGAAATGTTTTCTCTATCCGTCATAAAATTCTATACAAAATAAATATGAAAAATTATGAATACGTGAAAAAAAAATTTTTCTAAAAATTGACAGTACCGTCCCTTATAGGTATGAAAATTTAAAATCCATACTTTTGTGGGAAATTTTCTTCAGATTCAAACTGGAGGGATAAATATGGATATCTTTTCTCCATCCGTCTTAAAATTCTATACAAAATAAATATGAAAAATTGCGAATGAGTGGAAAATTTTTTTTTTCCAAATATTGACAGTACCCTTACAGTTATGAAAATTTACAATTGATACTTTTGTGGGAAATTTTCTTAAACTTTCAAACTGGAGGCATAAATATGGAAATGTTTTCTCTATCTGTCATGAAATTCTATACAAAATAAATATGAAAAAATATAAATACGTGAAAAAAAATTTTTTTTTAAAAATTGACAGAACCGTAACCTTTACAGGTGTAAAAATTTAAAATTGATACTTTAATGGGAAATTTTCTTAAACTTTCAAACTGGAGGGATAAATATGGATATGTTTTCTCTATCCGTCATGAAATTCTATACAAAATAAATATGCAAAATTATGAATACGTGGAAAAAATTTTTATTTTTAAAAATTGACAGAACCGTAACCTTTACAGGTGTAAAAATTTAAAATTGATACTTTAATGGGAAATTTTCTTAAACTTTCAAACTGGAGGGATAAATATGGATATGTTTTCTGTATCCGTCATGAAATTCTATACAAAATAATTATGAAAAATTATAAATACGTGGAAAAAATTTTTTTTCTAAAAATTGATAGTACCGTCCCTTACAGGTATGAAAATTTAAAATTGACACTTTTGTGGGAAATTTTCTTCAGATTCAAACTGGAGGGATAAATATGGATATGTTTTCTCTATCCGTCATGAAATTCTATACAAAAGAAATATGAAAAATTATAAATACATGGAAAAAAAATTTTTTTTTTAAAATTGACAGTACCGTCCTTTATAGGTATGAAAATTTAAAATTCATACTTTTGTGGGAAATTTTCTCAAAAATTCAAACTGGAGGGATAAATATGGATGTTTTCTCTATCCGTCATGAAATTCTATACAAAATAAATATGCAAAATTATGAATACGTGGAAAAAAATTTTTTTCGAAAAATTGATAGTACCGTCTCTTATAGGTATGAAAATTTAAAATTCATACTTTTGTGGGAAATTTTCTTGAGATTCAAACTGGAGGGATAAATATGGATATGTTTTCTCTATCCGTCATGAAATTCTATACAAAATAAATATGCAAAATTATGAATACGTGGAAAAATATTTTTTTTTAAAAATTGACAGTACCGTCTTTTACAGGTGTAAAAATTTAAAATTGATACTTTAATGGGAAATTTTCTTAAACTTTCAAACTGGAGGGATAAATATGGATATGTTTTCTCTATCCGTCATGAAATTCTATACAAAATAATTATGAAAAATTATAAATATGTGGAAAAAATTCTTTTTCCAAAAATTGACAGTACCGTCCCTTATAGGTATGAAAATTCAAAATTGACACTTTTGCAGGGGTGGGAAGTGACTAAGTCCAGTTCGGAGCAGCTTTGGAGCAGCAAAATTCAGGATTTGGAGCAGATTTGGAGCAGCAAATTCAGGATTCGGAGCAGTTTTGGAGCAGCAAATTCAGGATTTGGAGCAGTTTTGGAGCAGCAAATTCAGGATTTGGAGCAGTTTTGGAGCAGCAAATTCAGGATTTGGAGCAGCAAAATATGGGATTCGGAGCAGATATTTATAAATTGGAGCAGTGAAATTAACAAGAATATTTTCGTTAATCCTCAACCCTTTTCAAAATAAAACTGCACTGTCTTTTGTTATCAAACATCTTTTCGTCAGCTTGATTTTTGTTTTTGGTGCTTTAGGCAAACACCTTGTTTGAAAGAGCGGCTGTCATAAAATTTTTTGCACCAGTCTATTTAAGATGATTTTTGTTTACTGAGGGCACTATTTGCTGCCTTGAACAGCAGCACTTCAAATGAGCTAAAAATTTTTTATAAGTTTTTAATTCTTTTATACTTGGAAAGAAATTGTTGCAAAATGGGAGAGAATTTCGGAAGAATCAACTCGATGTTTGGCGATTCAGCACTCATTATCTGGCGAGATTGGCGATCTGATACTCGATATTTGGCGAGATTGACGATTTAACGCTCGTTATTTGGCGATATTGACGATTTACCGCTCGTTATTCGGCAACATTGGCGATTTAACGCTCGTTATTCGGCAACATTGGCGATTTAACGGTAGTTATTCGGCAAAGTTTCTAAACTAACATTCGTAATTCGGCGAACATGCGCTTCTTACTCCCGGAATGAAAATTTTTTTCACGAAACATCGGGATTTAACACAATGACAATCGACTACAGTAATTTCTACTGCTTCCAGTGACAACTTTTTTTTTAAACGGAAACACTCGAATTTGCACTTTAAAGCTGAAAGGCATTGCAAACCATCTTCAGTTCCACGATCACGGAGAATATCGGGGTTTCGCGATGGAAAGCCCGATCAGGGGCCGATAGTTTAAGTATAGTGGAATAAAACACGCTCTTCTCTCTCGAAAAGAAACGTTTCGTGGCTGGCAGGAACAAAAAATTTTTGGCGTCCTTTCCGAAATTCCGGGCATACTGAAGCAAAATTCGCTATTTGGCGCAGAAAAATGTGAAAACACGCTATTGGAGCAGGATGGCGCAAGATATTAGTTTTGGCGCAGTGCGGCGCAATTGGCGCAGAGTTCCCACCCCTGCTTTTGTGGGAAATTTTCTTCAGATTCAAACTGGAGGGATAAATATGGATATGTTTTCTCTATCCGTCATGAAATTCTATACAAAATAAATATGAAAAATTATGAATACATGGAAAATTTTTTTTTTTTTAAAATTGACAGTACCGTCCTTTATAGGTATGAAAATTTAAAACTGATACTTTTGTGGAAAATTTACTTAAAAGTTCAAACTGGAGGGATAAATATGGAAATGTTTTCTCTATCCGTCATAAAATTCTATACAAAATAACACATAATTTTTCATATTTAATGAAAAATTATGAATACGTGGAAAAAATTTTTTTTTTTTAAAATTTACAGTACCGTAACCTTTACAGGTGTAAAAATTTAAAATTGATACTTTAATGGGAAATTTTCTTAAACTTTCAAACTGGAGGGATAAATATGGATATGTTTTCTCTATCCGTCATGAAATTCTATACAAAATAATTATGAAAAATTATAAATACGTGGAAAAAAAATTTTTTCTAAAAATTGACAGTACCGTCCCTTATAGGTATGAAAATTTAAAATCCATACTTTTGTGGGAAATTTTCTTCAGATTCAAACTGGAGGGATATATACGGATATGTTTTCTCTATCCGTCATGAAATTCTATACAAAATAATTATGAAAAATTATAAATACGTGGAAAAAAAATTTTTTCTAAAAATTGATAGTACCGTCCCTTACAGGTATGAAAATTTAAAATTGACACTTTTGTGGGAAATTTTCTTCAGATTCAAACTGGAGGGATAAATATGGATATGTTTTCTCTATCCGTCATGAAATTCTATACAAAAGAAATATGAAAAATTATAAATACATGGAAAAAATTTTTTTTTTTTAAAATTGACAGTACCGTCCTTTATAGGTATGAAAATTTAAAATTCATACTTTTGTGGAAAATTTACTTAAAAGTTCAAACTGGAGGGATAAATATGGATATGTTTTCTCTATCCGTCATGAAATTCTATACAAAATAATTATGAAACATTATAAATACGTGGAAAAAAATTTTTTTCTAAAAATTGACAGTACCGTCCCTTATAGGTATGAAAATTTAAAATCCATACTTTTGTGGGAAATTTTCTTCAGATTCAAACTGGAGGGATAAATATGGATATCTTTTCTCTATCCGTCATGAAATTCTATACAAAATAAATATGAAAAATTATGAATACGTGAAAAAAAATTTTTTCCAAAAATTGACAGTACCGTCCCTTACAGGTATGAAAATTTAAAATTGATACTTTTATGGGAAATTTTCTTCAGATTCAAACTGGAGGGATAAATATGGATATGTTTTCTCTATCCGTCATGAAATTCTATACAAAATAAATATGCAAAATTATGAATATGTATAAGAAATTTTTTATTTAAAAATTGACAGTACTGTCCCTTACAGGTATGAAAATTAAAAATTGATACTTTTGTGGGAAATTTTCTTCAGATTCAAACTGGAGTGATAAATATGGATATGTTTTCTCTATCCGTCATGAAATTTACAAAATAAATATGAAAAATCATGAATACGTGGAAAAAAATTTTTGTGAAAAAATTCACATTACCGTCCTTCACAGGTATGAAAATTTAAAATTGATACTTTTGTGGGAAATTTTCTTCAGATTCAAACTGGAGGGATAAATATGAATATGTTTTCTCTATCCGTCATGAAATTCTATACAAAATAAATATGCAAAATTATGAATACGTGGAGAAAAAGTTTTTGAAAAAATTGACATTACCGTCCCTTACAGTTATGAAAATTTATAATTGATACTTTTGTGGGAAATTTTCTTAAAAATTCAAACTGGAGGGATAAATATGGATGTTTTCTCTATCCGTCATGAAATTCTATACAAAATAGATATGAAAAATTATGAATACGTGGAAAAAATTTTTTTTTTTAAAAATTTACAGTACCGTAACCTTTACAGGTGTAAAAATTTAAAATTGATACTTTAATGGGAAATTTTCTTAAACTTCCAAACTGGAGGGATAAATATGGATATGTTTTCTCTATCCGTCATGAAATTCTATACAAAATAATTATGAAAAATTATAAATACATGGAAAAAAATTTTTTTCTAAAAATTGATAGTACCGTCCCTTACAGGTATGAAAATTTAAAATTGACACTTTTGTGGGAAATTTTCTTCAGATTCAAACTGGAGGGATAAATATGGATATGTTTTCTCTATCCGTCATGAAATTCTATACAAAAGAAATATGAAAAATTATAAATACATGGAAAAAAAATTTTTTTTTTAAAATTGACAGTACCGTCCTTTATAGGTATGAAAATTTAAAATTCATACTTTTGTGGGAAATTTTCTCAAAAATTCAAACTGGAGGGATAAATATGGATGTTTTCTCTATCCGTCATGAAATTCTATACAAAATAAATATGAAAAATTATGAATAAGTGGAAAAAATTTTTTTTCGAAAAATTGATAGTACCGTCTCTTATAGGTATGAAAATTTAAAATTCATACTTTTGTGGGAAATTTTCTTGAGATTCAAACTGGAGGGATAAATATGGATATGTTTTCTCTATCCGTCATGAAATTCTATACAAAATAAACATGCAAAATTATGAATACGTGGAAAAATTTTTTTTTTTAAAAATTGACAGTACCGTCCTTTACAGGTGTAAAAATTTAAAATTGATACTTTAATGGGAAATTTTCTTAAACTTTCAAACTGGAGGGATAAATATGGATATGTTTTCTCTATCCGTCATGAAATTCTATACAAAATAATTATGAAAAATTATAAATATGTGGAAAAAATTCTTTTTCCAAAAATTGACAGTACCGTCCCTTATAGGTATGAAAATTTAAAATTCATACTTTTGTGGGAAATTTTCTTCAGATTCAAACTGGAGGGATATATATGGATATGTTTTCTCTATCCATCATGAAATTCTATACAAAATAAATATGAAAAAATATAAATACGTGGAAAAAAATGTTTTTTAAAAAATTGACAGTACCGTCCCTTACAGGTATGAAAATTCAAAATTGACAATTTTGTGGGAAATTTTCTTCAGATTCAAACTGGAGGGATAAATATGGATATGTTTTCTCTATCCGTCATGAAATTCTATACAAAATAAATATGAAAAATTATGAATACATGGAAAAAAATTTTTTTTTTTAAATTGACAGTACCGTCCTTTATAGGTATGAAAATATAAAATTCATACTTTTGTGGGAAATTTTCTTCAGATTCAAACTGGAGGGATAAATATGGATATGTTTTCTCTATCCGTCATGAAATTCTATACAAAATAAATATGAAAAATTATGAATACATGGAAAAAAATTTTTTTTTCCAAAAATTGACAGTACCGTCCCTTATAGGTATGAAAATTCAAAATAGATATTTTTGTGGGAAATTTTCTTCAGATTCAAACTGCAGGGGTAAATATGGATATGTTTTATCTATCCGTCATGAAATTCTATACCAAATAAATATGAAAAATTATGAATACGTGAAAAAAAAAATTTTCTAAAAATTGACAGTACCGTCCGTCCCTTATAGGTATGAAAATTTAAAATTCATACTTTAGTGGGAAATTTTCTTCACATTCAAACTGGAGGGATAAATATGGAAATGTTTCTCTATCCGTCATAAAATTCTATACAAAATAAATATAAAAAATTGCGAATACGTGGAAAATTTTTTTTTTCCAAAAATTGACAGTACCGTCTCTTACAGGTATGAAAATTTAAAATTCATACTATTGTGGGAAATTTTCTTCAGATTCAATCTGGAGGGATAAATATGGAAATGTTTTCTCTATCCGTCATGAAATTCTATACGAAATAAATATGAAAAATTGCGAATACGTGGAAAATTTTTTTTTTCCAAAAATTGAGTCTCTTACAGGTATGAAAATTCAAAATTGATACTTTTGTGGGAAATTTTCTTCAGATTCAAACTGGAGGGATAAATATGGAAATGTTTTCTCTATCCGTCATGAAATTCTATACAAAATAAATATGAAAAATTATGAATACATGGAAAAAAAAAAAATTTCTAAAAATTCACAATACCGTCCCTTATAGGTATGAAAATTCAAAATTCATACTTTTGTATGAAATTTTTTTCAGATTCAAACTGGATGGATAAATATGGATATTTTTTCTTTATCCGTCATGAAATTCTATAGAAAATATATATGAAAAATTATAAATACGTGGAAGAAAAAATTTTTGAAAAAATTGACATTACCGTCCCTTACAGGTATGAAAATTTAAAATTCATACTTTTGTGGGAAATTTTCTCCAGATTCAAGCTGGAGGGATAAATATGGAAATCTTTTCTCTATCCGTCATAAAATTCTATACAAAATAAATATGAAAAATTACGAATACATGGAAAAAATTTTTTGAAAAAATTGACAGTACAGTCCCTTATAGGTATGAAAATTCAAAATAGATACTTTTGTGGGAAATTTTCTTCAGATTCAAACTGGAGGGATAAATATGGATATGTTTTCTCTATCCGTCATGAAATTCTATAGAAAATAAATATGAAAAATTATAAATACGTGGAAGAAAAAATTTTTGAAAAAATTGACAGTACCGTCCCTTACAGGTATGAAAATTTAAAATTCATACTTTTGTGGGAAATTTTCTCCAGATTCAAACTGGAGGGATAAATATGGAAATCTTTTCTCTATCCGTCATAAAATTCTATACAAAATAAATATGAAAAATTACGAATACATGGAAAAAAATTTTTTTCCAAAAATTGACAGTACCGTCCCTTACAGGTATGAAAGTTAAAATTCATTCTTTTGTGGGAAATTTTCTTCAGATTCAAACTGGGGGCATAAATATGGATATGTTTTCTCTATCCGTCATGAAATTCTATACAAAATAAATATGAAAAATTATGAATACGTGGAAAAATTTTTTTTTCCAAAAATTGACAGTACCGTCCCTTATAGGTATGAAAATTCAAAATAGATACTTTTGTGGGAAATTTTCTTCAGATTCAAACTGCAGGGATAAATATGGATATGTTTTATCTATCCGTCATGAAATTCTATACCAAATAAATATGAAAAATTATGAATACGTGAAAAAAAAATTTTTCTAAAAATTGACAGTACCGTCTCTTACAGGTGTGAAAATTCAAAATTGATACTTTTGTGGGAAATTTTCTTGAGATTCAAACTGGAGGGATAAATATGGAAATGTTTTCTCTATCCGTCATGAAATTCTATACAAAATAAATATGAAAAACTGCGAATACGTGGAAAATTTTTTTTTTCCAAAAATTGACAGTACCGTCTCTTACAGGTATGAAAATTTAAAATTCATACTTTTGTGGGAAATTTTCTTGAGATTCAAACTGGAGGGATAAATATGGATATGTTTTCTCTATCTCTCATGAAATTCTATACAAAATAAATATGAAAAATTATAAATACGTGAAAAAAAAAATTTTTGAAAAAATTGACAGTACCATCCCTTACAGGTATGAAAATTCAAAATTGATACTTTTCTGGGAAATTTTCTTCAGATTCAAACTGGAGGGATAAATATGGAAATGTTTTCTCTATCCGTCATGAAATTCTATACAAAATAAATATGAAAAATTATGAATACGTGAAAAAAAAAATTTTCTAAAAATTGACAGTACCGTCCGTCCCTTATAGGTATGAAAATTTAAAATTCATACTTTTGTGGGAAATTTTCTTCACATTCAAACTGGAGGGATAAATATGGAAATGTTTCTCTATCCGTCATAAAATTCTATACAAAATAAATATAAAAAATTGCGAATACGTGGAAAATTTTTTTTTTCCAAAAATTGACAGTACCGTCTCTTACAGGTATGAAAATTTAAAATTCATACTATTGTGGGAAATTTTCTTCAGATTCAATCTGGAGGGATAAATATGGAAATGTTTTCTCTATCCGTCATGAAATTCTATACGAAATAAATATGAAAAATTGCGAATACGTGGAAAATTTTTTTTTTCCAAAAATTGAGTCTCTTACAGGTATGAAAATTCAAAATTGATACTTTTGTGGGAAATTTTCTTGAGATTCAAACTGGAGGGATAAATATGGAAATGTTTTCTCTATCCGTCATGAAATTCTATACAAAATAAATATGAAAAATTATGAATACATGGAAAAAAAAAAATTTTCTAAAAATTCACAATACCGTCCCTTATAGGTATGAAAATTCAAAATTCATACTTTTGTGGGAAATTTTTTTCAGATTCAAACTGGATGGATAAATATGGATATTTTTTCTTTATCCGTCATGAAATTCTATAGAAAATATATATGAAAAATTATAAATACGTGGAAGAAAAAATTTTTGAAAAAATTGACATTACCGTCCCTTACAGGTATGAAAATTTAAAATTCATACTTTTGTGGGAAATTTTCTCCAGATTCAAGCTGGAGGGATAAATATGGAAATCTTTTCTCTATCCGTCATAAAATTCTATACAAAATAAATATGAAAAATTACGAATACATGGAAAAAATTTTTTGAAAAAATTGACAGTACAGTCCCTTACAGGTATGAAAATTTAAAATTCATACTTTTGTGGGAAATTTTCTCCAGATTCAAACTGGAGGGATAAATATGGAAATCTTTTTTCTATCCATCATAAAATTCTATACAAAATAAATATGAAAAATTATGAATACGTGGAAAAATGTTTTTTTTCCAAAAATTGACAGTACCGTCCCTTATAGGTATGAAAATTCAAAATAGATACTTTTGTGGGAAATTTTCTTCAGATTCAAACTGCAGGGATAAATATGGATATGTTTTATCTATCCGTCATGAAATTCTATACCAAATAAATATGAAAAATTATGAATACGTGAAAAAAAAAATTTTCTAAAAATTGACAGTACCGTCTCTTACAGGTGTGAAAATTCAAAATTGATACTTTTCTGGGAAATTTTCTTCAGATTCAAACTGGAGGGATAAATATGGAAATGTTTTCTCTATCCGTCATGAAAGTCTATACAAAATAAATATGAAAAATTATGAATACACTGAAAAAAAAAAAATTTCTAAAAATTCACAGTACCGTTCCTTATAGGTATGAAAATTTAAAATTCATACTTTTGTGGGAAATTTTCTTCACATTCAAACTGGAGGGATAAATATGGAAATGTTTCTCTATCCGTCATAAAATTCTATACAAAATAAATATGAAAAATTGCGAATACGTGGAAAAAAAATTTTTTCTAAAAATTCACAGTACCGTCCCTTACAGGTATGAAAATTCAAAATTCATACTTTAGTGGGAAATTTTCTTCAGATTCAAACTGGAGGGATAAATATGGATATGTTTTCTCTATCCGTCATGAAATTCTATACAAAATAAATATGAAAAATTATAAATAGGTGAAAAAAAAAATTTTTGAAAAAATTGACAGTACCGTCCGTCCCTTATAGGTATGAAAATTTAAAATTCATACTTTTGTGGGAAATTTTCTTCAGATTCAAACTGGAGGGATAAATATGGATATGTTTTCTCTATCCGTCATGAAATTCTATACAAAATAAATATGAAAAATTGCGAGTACGTGGAAAATTTTTTTTTTTCCAAAAATTGAGTCTCTTACAGGTATGAAAATTCAAAATTGATACTTTTGTGGGAAATTTTCTTGAGATTCAAACTGGAGGGATAAATATGGAAATGTTTTCTCTATCCGTCATGAAATTCTATACAAAATAAATATGAAATTTATGAATACATAGAAAAAAAAATTTTTCTAAAAATTCACAGTACCGTCCCTTACAGGTGTGAAAATTCAAAATTGATACTTTTGTGGGAAATTTTCTTGAGATTCAAACTGGAGGGATAAATATGGAAATGTTTTCTCTATCCGTCATGAAATTCTATACAAAATAAATATGAAAAACTGCGAATACGTGGAAAAAAAATTTTTTCCAAAAAATTCACATTACCCTCCTTCACAGGTATGAAAATTTAAAATTGATACTTTTGTGGGAAATTTTCTTAAAAATTCAAACTGGAGTGATAAATATGGATATGTTTTCCCTATCCGTCATGAAATTCTATATAAATAAATATGAAAAATTATAAATAAGTGGAAAAATTTTTTTCTAAAAATTGACAGTACCGTTCCTTACAGGTATCAAAATTAAAAATTGATAATTTTCTGGAAAGTTTTCTTAAAAATTCAAACTGGAGGGATAAATATGGATATGTTTTCTCTATCCGTCATGAAATTCTATACAAAATAAATATGAAAAATTATGAATACGTGGAAAAATTTTTTTTTCCAAAAATTGACAGTACCGTCCCTTATAGGTATGAAAATTCAAAATAGATACTTTTGTGGGAAATTTTCTTCAGATTGAAACTGCAGGGATAAATATGGATATGTTTTATCTATCCGTCATGAAATTCTATACCAAATAAATATGAAAAATTATGAATACGTGGAAAAATTTTTTTTTCCAAAAATTGACAGTACCGTCCCTTATAGGTATGAAAATTCAAAATTCATACTTTTGTGGGAAATTTTCTTCACATTCAAACTGGAGGGATAAATATGGAAATGTTTCTCTATCCGTCATAAAATTCTATAGAAAATAAATATGAAAAATTGCGAATACGTGGAAAATTTTTTTTTTCCAAAAATTGACAGTACCGTCTCTTACAGGTATGAAAATTTAAAATTGATACTTTTGTGGGAAATTTTCTTCAGATTCAAACTGGAGGGATAAATATGGAAATGTTTTCTCTATCCGTCATGAAATTCTATACAAAATAAATATGAAAAATTGCGAATACGTGGAAAATTTTTTTTTTTCCAAAAATTGAGTCTCTTACAGGTATGAAAATTCAAAATTGATAGTTTTGTGGGAAATTTTCTTCAGATTCAAACTGGAGGGATAAATATGGAAATGTTTTCTCTATCCGTCATGAAATTCTATACAAAATAAATATGAAATTTATGAATACATGGAAAAAAAAATTTTTCTGAAAATTCACAGTACCGTCTCTTACAGGTGTGAAAATTCAAAATTGATACTTTTGTGGGAAATTTTCTTGAGATTCAAACTGGAGGGATAAATATGGAAATGTTTTCTCTATCCGTCATGAAAGTCTATACAAAATAAATATGAAAAAATATAAATACGTGGAAAAAAATGTTTTTTAAAAAATTGACAGTACCGTCCCTTACAGGTATGAAAATTCAAAATTGACACTTTTGTGGGAAATTTTCTTCAGATTCAAACTGGAGGGATAAATATGGATATGTTTTCTCTATCCGTCATGAAATTCTATACAAAATAAATATGAAAAGTTATGAATACATGGAAAAAAATTTTTTTTTTTAAATTGACAGTACCGTCCTTTATAGGTATGAAAATATAAAATTCATACTTTTGTGGGAAATTTTCTCAAAAATTCAAACTGGAGGGATAAATATGGATGTTTTCTCTATCCGTCATGAAATTCTATACAAAATAAATATGAAAAATTATGAATACGTGGAAAATTTTTTTTTTCCAAAAATTGACAGTGCCATCGATTACAGGTATGAAAATTTAAAACTGATACTTTTGTGGAAAATTTACTTAAAAGTTCAAACTGGAGGGATAAATATGGAAATGTTTTCTCTATCCGTCATAAAATTCTATACAAAATAAATATGAAAAATTATGAATATGTGGAAAATTTTTTTTTTCCAAAAATTGACAGTACCGTCCCTCATAAGTATGAAAATTCAAAATAGATACTTTTGTGGGAAATTTTCTTCAGATTCAAACTGGAGGGATAAATATGGATATGTTTTCTCTATCCGTCATGAAATTCTATACGAAATAAATATGAAAAATTATGAATACGTGAAAAAAAAAATTTTCTAAAAATTGACAGTACCGTCCCTTATAGGTATGAAAATTTAAAATCCATACTTTTGTGGGAAATTTTCTTCAGATTCAAACTGGAGGGATAAATATGGATATCTTTTCTCTATCCGTCATGAAATTCTATACAAAATAAATATGAAAAATTATGAATACGTGAAAAAAAAAATTTTCCAAAAATTGACAGTACCGTCCCTTACAGGTATGAAAATTTAAAATTGATACTTTTGTGGGAAATTTTCTTCAGATTCAAACTGGAGGGATAAATATGGATATGTTTTCTCTATCCGTCATGAAATTCTATACAAAATAAATATGCAAAATTATGAATATGTATAAAAAAAATTTTTTTCCAAAAATTGACAGTACTGTCCCTTACAGGTATGAAAATTTAAAATTGATACTTTTGTGGGAAATTTTCTCAAAAATTCAAACTGGAGGGATGAATATGGATGTTTTATCTATCCGTCATGAAATTCTATACAAAATAAATATGAAAAAATATAAATACGTGGGAAAAATTTTTTTTTCCAAAAATTGACAGTACCGTCCCTTATAGGTATGAAAATTCAAAATAGATATTTTTGTGGGAAATTTTCTTCAGATTCAAACTGCAGGGGTAAATATGGATATGTTTTATCTATCCGTCATGAAATTCTATACCAAATAAATATGAAAAATTATGAATACGTGAAAAAAAAAATTTTCTAAAAATTGACAGTACCGTCCGTCCCTTATAGGTATGAAAATTTAAAATCCATACTTTTGTGGGAAATTTTCTTCACATTCAAACTGGAGGGATAAATATGGATATGTTTTCTCTATCCGTCATGAAATTCTATACAAAATAAATATGAAAAATTATAAATAGGTGAAAAAAAAAATTTTTGAAAAAATTGACAGTACCGTCCGTCCCTTATAGGTATGAAAATTCAAAATTGATACTTTTGTGGGAAATTTTCTTGAGATTCAAACTGGAGGGATAAATATGGAAATGTTTTCTCTATCCGTCATGAAATTCTATACAAAATAAATATGAAATTTATGAATACATAGAAAAAAAATTTTTTCTAAAAATTCACAGTACCGTCCCTTACAGGTGTGAAAATTCAAAATTGATACTTTTGTGGGAAATTTTCTTGAGATTCAAACTGGAGGGATAAATATGGAAATGTTTTCTCTATCCGTCATGAAATTCTATACAAAATAAATATGAAAAACTGCGAATACGTGGAAAAAAATTTTTTTCCAAAAAATTCACATTACCCTCCTTCACAGGTATGAAAATTTAAAATTGATACTTTTGTGGGAAATTTTCTTAAAAATTCAAACTGGAGTGATAAATATGGATATGTTTTCCCTATCCGTCATGAAATTCTATATAAATAAATATGAAAAATTATAAATAAGTGGAAAAATTTTTTTCTAAAAATTGACAGTACCGTTCCTTACAGGTATGAAAATTAAAAATTGATAATTTTCTGGAAAGTTTTCTTAAAAATTCAAACTGGAGGGATAAATATGGATATGTTTTCTCTATCCGTCATGAAATTCTATACAAAATAAATATGAAAAATTATGAATACGTGGAAAAATTTTTTTTTCCAAAAATTGACAGTACCGTCCCTTATAGGTATGAAAATTCAAAATAGATACTTTTGTGGGAAATTTTCTTCAGATTGAAACTGCAGGGATAAATATGGATATGTTTTATCTATCCGTCATGAAATTCTATACCAAATAAATATGAAAAATTATGAATACGTGGAAAAATTTTTTTTTCCAAAAATTGACAGTACCGTCCCGTATAGGTATGAAAATTTAAAATTCATACTTTTGTGGGAAATTTTCTTCACATTCAAACTGGAGGGATAAATATGGAAATGTTTCTCTATCCGTCATAAAATTCTATAGAAAATAAATATGAAAAATTGCGAATACGTGGAAAATTTTTTTTTCCAAAAATTGACAGTACCGTCTCTTACAGGTATGAAAATTTAAAATTGATACTTTTGTGGGAAATTTTCTTCAGATTCAAACTGGAGGGATAAATATGGAAATGTTTTCTCTATCCAGTCATGAAATTCTATTCCAAATAAATATGAAAAATTATGAATACATGGAAAAAAAATTTTTTCTAACAAATTCACAGTACCGTCCCTTATAGGTATGAAAATTCAAAATTCATACTTTAGTGGGAAATTTTCTTCAGATTCAAACTGGAGGGATAAATATGGAAATGTTTTCTCTATCCGTCATGAAATTCTATACAAAATAAATATGAAATTTATGAATACATGGAAAAAAAATTTTTTCTGAAAATTCACAGTACCGTCTCTTACAGGTGTGAAAATTCAAAATTGATACTTTTGTGGGAAATTTTTTTGAGATTCAAACTGGAGGGATAAATATGGAAATGTTTTCTCTATCCGTCATGAAATTCTATACAAAATAAATATGAAAAACTGCGAATACGTGGAAAATTTTTTTTTTCCAAAAATTGACAGTACAGTCTCTTACAGGTATGAAAATTTAAAATTCATACTTTTGTGGGAAATTTTCTTGAGATTCAAACTGGAGGGATAAATATGGATATGTTTTCTCTATCTGTCATGAAATTCTATACAAAATAAATATGAAAAATTATAAATACGTGAAAAAAAAATTTTTTGAAAAAATTGACAGTACCATCCCTTACAGGTATGAAAATTCAAAATTGATACTTTTGTGGAAAATTTTCTTCAGATTCAAACTGGAGGGATAAATATGGAAATGTTTTCTCTATCCGTCATGAAATTCTATACAAAATAAATATGAAAAATTATGAATACACTGAAAAAAAAAAATTTTTTTAAAAATTCACAGTACCGTTCCTTATAGGTATGAAAATTCATACTTTCGTGGGAAATTTTTTTCAGATTCAAACTGGAGGGATAAATATGGATATGTTTTCTTTATCCGTCATGAAATTCTATACAAAATAAATATGAAAAATTATGAATACGTGGAAAAATTTTTTTTTCCAAAAATTGACAGTACCGTCCCTTATAGGTATGAAAATTCAAAATAGATATTTTTGTGGGAAATTTTCTTCAGATTCAAACTGCAGGGATAAATATGGATATGTTTTATCTATCCGTCATGAAATTCTATACCAAATAAATATGAAAAATTATGAATACGTGAAAAAAAAAAATTTCTAAAAATTGACAGTACCGTCCCTTATAGGTATGAAAATTTAAAATTCATACTTTTGTAGGAAATTTTCTTCACATTCAAACTGGAGGGATAAATATGGAAATGTTTCTCTATCCGTCATAAAATTCTATACAAAATAAATATGAAAAATTGCGAATACGTGGAAAATTTTTTTTTTCCAAAAATTGACGGTACCGTCTCTTACAGGTATTAAAATTTAAAATTGATACTTTCGTGGGAAATTTTCTTCAGATTCAAACTGGAGGGATAAATATGGAAATGTTTTCTCTATCCGTTATGAAATTCTATTCAAAATACATATGAAAAATTATGAATACATGGAAAAAAAATTTTTTCTAAAAGTTCACAGTACCGTCCCTTACAGGTATGAAAATTCAAAATTCATACTTTAGTGGGAAATTTTATTCAGATTCAAACTGGAGGGATAAATATGGATATGTTTTCTCTATCCGTCATGAAATTCTATACAAAATAAATATGAAAAATTATAAATAGGTGAAAAAAAAAATTTTTGAAAAAATTGACAGTACCGTCCCTTATAGGTATGAAAATTTAAAATTCATACTTTTGTGGGAAATTTTCTTCAGATTCAAACTGGAGGGATAAATATGGAAATGTTTTCTCTATCCGTCATGAAATTCTATACAAAATAAATATGAAATTTATGAATACATGGAAAAAAAAATTTTTCTAAAAATTCACAGTACCGTCCCTTACAGGTAAAAATTCAAAATTGATACTTTTGGGGGAAATTTTCTTGAGATTCAAACTGGAGGGATAAATATGGAAATGTTTTCTCTATCCGTCATGAAATTCTATACAAAATAAATATGAAAAACTGCGAATACGTGGAAAAAAAATTTTTTCCAAAAAATTCACATTACCCTCCTTCACAGGTATGAAAATTAAAAATTGATAATTTTCTGGAAAGTTTTCTTAAAAATTCAAACTGGAGGGATAAATATGGATATGTTTTCTCTATCCGTCATGAAATTCTATACAAAATAAATATGAAAAATTATGAATACGTGGAAAAAAATTTTTTTCCAAAAATTGACAGTACCGTCCCTTATAGGTATGAAAATTCAAAATAGATACTTTTGTGGGAAATTTTCTTCAGATTCAAACTGCAGGGATAAATATGGATATGTTTTATCTATCCGTCATGAAATTCTATACCAAATAAATATGAAAAATTATGAATACGTGGAAAAATTTTTTTTTAAAAAAATTGACAGTACCGTCCCTTACAGGTAAAAATTCAAAATTGATACTTTTGTGGGAAATTTTCTTGAGATTCAAACTGGAGGGATAAATATGGAAATGTTTTCTCTATCCGTCATGAAATTCTATACAAAATAAATATCAAAAACTGCGAATACGTGGAAAAAAAATTTTTTCCAAAAAATTCACATTACCCTCCTTCACAGGTATGAAAATTTAAAATTGATACTTTTGTGGGAAATTTTCTTAAAAATTCAAACTAGAGTGATAAATATGGATATGTTTTCCCTATCCGTCATGAAATTCTATATAAATAAATATGAAAAATTATAAATAAGTGGAAAAATTTTTTTTTCCAAAAATTGACAGTACCGTCCCGTATAGGTATGAAAATTTAAAATTCATACTTTTGTGGGAAATTTTCTTCACATTCAAACTGGAGGGATAAATATGGAAATGTTTCTCTATCCGTCATAAAATTCTATAGAAAATAAATATGAAAAATTGCGAATACGTGGAAAATTTTTTTTTTCCAAAAATTGACAGTACCGTCTCTTACAGGTATGAAAATTTAAAATTGATACTTTTGTGGGAAATTTTCTTCAGATTCAAACTGGAGGGATAAATATGGAAATGTTTTCTCTATCCGTCATGAAATTCTATTCCAAATAAATATGAAAAATTATGAATACATGGAAAAAAAATTTTTTCTAAAAATTCACAGTAACGTCCCTTATAGGTATGAAAATTCAAAATTCATACTTTAGTGGGAAATTTTCTTCAGATTCAAACTGGAGGGATAAATATGGATATGTTTTCTCTATCCGTCATGAAATTCTATACAAAATAAATATGAAAAATTATGAATACATGGAAAAAAAAAATTTCTAAAAATTCACAATACCGTCCCTTATAGGTATGAAAATTCAAAATAGATACTTTTGTGGGAAATTTTCTTCAGATTCAAACTGCAGGGATAAATATGGATATGTTTTATCTATCCGTCATGAAATTCTATACCAAATAAATATGAAAAATTATGAATACGTGAAAAAAAATTTTTTCTAAAAATTCACAGTACCGTCCCTTATAGGTATGAAAATTCAAAATTCATACTTTTGTGGGAAATTTTCTTCAGATTCAAACTGGAGGGATAAATATGGATATGTTTTCTCTATCCGTCATGAAATTCTATACAAAATAAATATGAAAAATTATAAATAGGTGAAAAAAAAAATTTTTGAAAAAATTGACAGTACCGTCCCTTATAGGTATGAAAATTTAAAATTCATACTTTTGTGGGAAATTTTCTTCAGATTCAAACTGGAGGGATAAATATGGATATGTTTTCTCTATCCGTCATGAAAT
Source organism: Pholcus phalangioides (assembly GCF_987345545.1). Lineage (NCBI taxonomy): Eukaryota > Metazoa > Arthropoda > Arachnida > Araneae > Pholcidae > Pholcus > Pholcus phalangioides. Next base: position 51,506,638 of record NW_028301602.1, on the reverse strand, counting down.
TCTATACAAAATAAATATGAAAAATTGCGAATACGAGGAAAATTTTTTTTTTTCCAAAAATTGAGTCTCTTACAGGTATGAAAATTCAAAATTGATACTTTAGTGGGAAATTTTCTTGAGATTCAAACTGGAGGGATAAATATGGAAATGTTTTCTCTATCCGTCATGAAATTCTATACAAAATAAATATGAAATTTATGAATACATGGAAAAAAAAATTTTTCTAAAAATTCACAGTACCGTCCCTTACAGGTAAAAATTCAAAATTGATACTTTTGTGGGAAATTTTCTTGAGATTCAAACTGGAGGGATAAATATGGAAATGTTTTCTCTATCCGTCATGAAATTCTATACAAAATAAATATGAAAAACTGCGAATACGTGGAAAAAAAATTTTTTCCAAAAAATTCACATTACCCTCCTTCACAGGTATGAAAATTAAAAATTGATAATTTTCTGGAAAGTTTTCTTAAAAATTCAAACTGGAGGGATAAATATGGATATGTTTTCTCTATCCGTCATGAAATTCTATACAAAATAAATATGAAAAATTATGAATACGTGGAAAAAAATTTTTTTCCAAAAATTGACAGTACCGTCCCTTATAGGTATGAAAATTCAAAATAGATACTTTTGTGGGAAATTTTCTTCAGATTCAAACTGCAGGGATAAATATGGATATGTTTTATCTATCCGTCATGAAATTCTATACCAAATAAATATGAAAAATTATGAATACGTGGAAAAATTTTTTTTTAAAAAAATTGACAGTACCGTCCCTTACAGGTAAAAATTCAAAATTGATACTTTTGTGGGAAATTTTCTTGAGATTCAAACTGGAGGGATAAATATGGAAATGTTTTCTCTATCCGTCATGAAATTCTATACAAAATAAATATGAAAAACTGCGAATACGTGGAAAAAAAATTTTTTCCAAAAAATTCACATTACCCTCCTTCACAGGTATGAAAATTTAAAATTGATACTTTTGTGGGAAATTTTCTTAAAAATTCAAACTGGAGTGATAAATATGGATATGTTTTCCCTATCCGTCATGAAATTCTATATAAATAAATATGAAAAATTATAAATAAGTGGAAAAATTTTTTTCTAAAAATTGACAGTACCGTCCCTTACAGGTATGAAAATTAAAAATTGATAATTTTCTGGAAAGTTTTCTTAAAAATTCAAACTGGAGGGATAAATATGGATATGTTTTCTCTATCCGTCATGAAATTCTATACAAAATAAATATGAAAAATTATGAATACGTGGAAAAAAATTTTTTTCCAAAAATTGACAGTACCGTCCCTTATAGGTATGAAAATTCAAAATAGATACTTTTGTGGGAAATTTTCTTCAGATTCAAACTGCAGGGATAAATATGGATATGTTTTATCTATCCGTCATGAAATTCTATACCAAATAAATATGAAAAATTATGAATACGTGGAAAAATTTTTTTTTCCAAAAATTGCCAGTACCGTCCCGTATAGGTATGAAAATTTAAAATTCATACTTTTGTGGGAAATTTTCTTCACATTCAAACTGGAGGGATAAATATGGAAATGTTTCTCTATCCGTCATAAAATTCTATAGAAAATAAATATGAAAAATTGCGAATACGTGGAAAATTTTTTTTTTCCAAAAATTGACAGTACCATCTCTTACAGGTATGAAAATTTAAAATTGATACTTTTGTGGGAAATTTTCTTCAGATTCAAACTGGAGGGATAAATATGGAAATGTTTTCTCTATCCGTCATGAAATTCTATTCCAAATAAATATGAAAAATTATGAATACATGGAAAAAAAAATTTTTCTAACAAATTCACAGTACCGTCCCTTATAGGTATGAAAATTCAAAATTCATACTTTAGTGGGAAATTTTCTTCAGATTCAAACTGGAGGGATAAATATGGATATGTTTTCTCTATCCGTCATGAAATTCTATAGAAAATAAATATGAAAAATTATAAATAGGTGAAAAAAAAAATTTTTGAAAAAATTGACAGTACCGTCCCTTATAGGTATGAAAAATTAAAATTCATACTTTTGTGGGAAATTTTCTTCAGATTCAAACTGGAGGGATAAATATGGAAATGTTTTCTCTATCCGTCATGAAATTCTATACAAAATAAATATGAAATTTATGAATACATGGAAAAAAAATTTTTTCTAAAAATTCACAGTACCGTCCCTTACAGGTAAAAATTCAAAATTGATACTTTTGTGGGAAATTTTCTTGAGATTCAAACTGGAGGGATAAATATGGAAATGTTTTCTCTATCCGTCATGAAATTCTATACAAAATAAATATCAAAAACTGCGAATACGTGGAAAAAAAATTTTTTCCAAAAAATTCACATTACCCTCCACAGGTATGAAAATTTAAAATTGATACTTTTGTGGGAAATTTTCTTAAAAATTCAAACTGGAGTGATAAATATGGATATGTTTTCCCTATCCGTCATGAAATTCTATACAAAATAAATATGAAAAATTATGAATACGTGGAAAAAATTTTTTTTATAAAAATTGACAGTACCGTCCCTTATAGGTATGAAAATTCAAAATAGATACTTTTGTGGGAAATTTTCTTCAGATTCAAACTGCAGGGATAAATATGGATATGTTTTATCTATCCGTCATGAAATTCTATACCAAATAAATATGAAAAATTATGAATACGTGGAAAAATTTTTTTTTCCAAAAATTGACAGTACCGTCCCTTATAGGTATGAAAATTCAAAATAGATACTTTTGTGGGAAATTTTCTTCAGATTCAAACTGCAGGGATAAATATGGATATGTTTTATCTATCCGTCATGAAATTCTATACGAAATAAATATGAAAAATTATGAATACGTGAAAAAAAAAATTTTCTAAAAATTGACAGTACCGTCCCTTATAGGTATGAAAATTTAAAATTCATACTTTTGTGGGAAATTTTCTTCACATTCAAACTGGAGGGATAAATATGGAAATGTTTCTCTATCCGTCATAAAATTCTATAGAAAATAAATATGAAAAATTGCGAATACGTGGAAAATTTTTTTTTTCCAAAAATTGACAGTACCGTCTCTTACAGGTATGAAAATTTAAAATTGATACTTTTGTGGGAAATTTTCTTCAGATTCAAACTGGAGGGATAAATATGGAAATGTTTTCTCTATCCGTCATGAAATTCTATTCCAAATAAATATGAAAAATTATGAATACATGGAAAAAAAATTTTTTCTAACAAATTCACAGTACCGTCCCTTATAGGTATGAAAAATTAAAATTCATACTTTAGTGGGAAATTTTCTTCAGATTCAAACTGGAGGGATAAATATGGAAATGTTTTCTCTATCCCTCATGAAATTCTATACAAAATAAATATGAAAAATTATGAATACACTGAAAAAAAAAATTTTTCTAAAAATTCACAGTACCGTTCCTTATAGGTATTAAAATTCAAAATTCATACTTTCGTGGGAAATTTTTTTCAGATTCAAACTGGAGGGATAAATATGGATATGTTTTCTTTATCCGTCATGAAATTCTATACAAAATAAATATGAAAAATTATGAATACGTGGAAAAATTTTTTTTTCCAAAAATTGACAGTACCGTCAATATTCCTTCCCTTATAGGTATGAAAATTCAAAATAGATATTTTTGTGGGAAATTTTCTTCAGATTCAAACTGCAGGGATAAATATGGATATGTTTTATCTATCCGTCATGAAATTCTATACCAAATAAATATGAAAAATTATGAATACGTGAAAAAAAAAAATTTCTAAAAATTGACAGTACCGTCCCTTATAGGTATGAAAATTTAAAATTCATACTTTTGTGGGAAATTTTCTTCACATTCAAACTGGAGGGATAAATATGGAAATGTTTCTCTATCCGTCATAAAATTCTATACAAAATAAATATGAAAAATTGCGAATACGTGGAAAATTTTTTTTTTCCAAAAATTGACGGTACCGTCTCTTACAGGTATGAAAATTCAAAATTCATACTTTAGTGGGAAATTTTCTTCAGATTCAAACTGGAGGGATAAATATGGATATGTTTTCTCTATCCGTCATGAAATTCTATACAAAATAAATATGAAAAATTATAAATAGGTGAAAAAAAAAATTTTTGAAAAAATTGACAGTACCGTCCCTTATAGGTATGAAAATTTAAAATTCATACTTTTGTGGGAAATTTTCTTCAGATTCAAACTGGAGGGATAAATATGGATATGTTTTCTCTATCCGTCATGAAATTCTATACCAAATAAATATGAAAAATTATAAATAGGTGAAAAAAAAAATTTTTGAAAAAATTGACAGTACCGTCCCTTATAGGTATGAAAATTTAAAATTCATACTTTTGTGGGAAATTTTCTTCAGATTCAAACTGGAGGGATAAATATGGAAATGTTTTCTCTATCCGTCATGAAATTCTATACAAAATAAATATGAAATTTATGAATACATGGAAAAAAAATTTTTTCTAAAAATTCACAGTACCGTCCCTTACAGGTAAAAATTCAAAATTGATACTTTTGTGGGAAATTTTCTTGAGATTCAAACTGGAGGGATAAATATGGAAATGTTTTCTCTATCCGTCATGAAATTCTATACAAAATAAATATGAAAAACTGCGAATACGTGGAAAAAAAATTTTTTCCAAAAAATTCACATTACCCTCCTTCACAGGTATGAAAATTTAAAATTGATACTTTTGTGGGAAATTTTCTTAAAAATTCAAACTGGAGTGATAAATATGGATATGTTTTCCCTATCCGTCATGAAATTCTATATAAATAAATATGAAAAATTATAAATAAGTGGAAAAATTTTTTTCTAAAAATTGACAGTACCGTCCCTTACAGGTATGAAAATTAAAAATTGATAATTTTCTGGAAAGTTTTCTTAAAAATTCAAACTGGAAGGATAAATATGGATATGTTTTCTCTATCCGTCATGAAATTCTATACAAAATAAATATGAAAAATTATGAATACGAGGAAAAAAATTTTTTTCCAAAAATTGACAGTACCATCTCTTACAGGTATGAAAATTTAAAATTGATACTTTTGTGGGAAATTTTCTTCACATTCAAACTGGAGGGATAAATATGGAAATGTTTCTCTATCCGTCATAAAATTCTATAGAAAATAAATATGAAAAATTGCGAATACGTGGAAAATTTTTTTTTTCCAAAAATTGACAGTACCATCTCTTACAGGTATGAAAATTTAAAATTGATACTTTTGTGGGAAATTTTCTTCAGATTCAAACTGGAGGGATAAATATGGAAATGTTTTCTCTATCCGTCATGAAATTCTATTCCAAATAAATATGAAAAATTATGAATACATGGAAAAAAAAATTTTTCTAACAAATTCACAGTACCGTCCCTTATAGGTATGAAAATTCAAAATTCATACTTTAGTGGGAAATTTTCTTCAGATTCAAACTGGAGGGATAAATATGGATATGTTTTCTCTATCCGTCATGAAATTCTATAGAAAATAAATATGAAAAATTATAAATAGGTGAAAAAAAAAATTTTTGAAAAAATTGACAGTACCGTCCCTTATAGGTATGAAAAATTAAAATTCATACTTTTGTGGGAAATTTTCTTCAGATTCAAACTGGAGGGATAAATATGGAAATGTTTTCTCTATCCGTCATGAAATTCTATACAAAATAAATATGAAATTTATGAATACATGGAAAAAAAATTTTTTCTAAAAATTCACAGTACCGTCCCTTACAGGTAAAAATTCAAAATTGATACTTTTGTGGGAAATTTTCTTGAGATTCAAACTGGAGGGATAAATATGGAAATGTTTTCTCTATCCGTCATGAAATTCTATACAAAATAAATATCAAAAACTGCGAATACGTGGAAAAAAAATTTTTTCCAAAAAATTCACATTACCCTCCACAGGTATGAAAATTTAAAATTGATACTTTTGTGGGAAATTTTCTTAAAAATTCAAACTGGAGTGATAAATATGGATATGTTTTCCCTATCCGTCATGAAATTCTATACAAAATAAATATGAAAAATTATGAATACGTGGAAAAAATTTTTTTTATAAAAATTGACAGTACCGTCCCTTATAGGTATGAAAATTCAAAATAGATACTTTTGTGGGAAATTTTCTTCAGATTCAAACTGCAGGGATAAATATGGATATGTTTTATCTATCCGTCATGAAATTCTATACCAAATAAATATGAAAAATTATGAATACGTGGAAAAATTTTTTTTCCAAAAATTGACAGTACCGTCCCTTATAGGTATGAAAATTCAAAATAGATACTTTTGTGGGAAATTTTCTTCAGATTCAAACTGCAGGGATAAATATGGATATGTTTTATCTATCCGTCATGAAATTCTATACGAAATAAATATGAAAAATTATGAATACGTGAAAAAAAAATTTTTCTAAAAATTGACAGTACCGTCCCTTATAGGTATGAAAATTTAAAATTCATACTTTTGTGGGAAATTTTCTTCACATTCAAACTGGAGGGATAAATATGGAAATGTTTCTCTATCCGTCATAAAATTCTATAGAAAATAAATATGAAAAATTGCGAATACGTGGAAAATTTTTTTTTTCCAAAAATTGACAGTACCGTCTCTTACAGGTATGAAAATTCAAAATTCATACTTTAGTGGGAAATTTTCTTCAGATTCAAACTGGAGGGATAAATATGGATATGTTTTCTCTATCCGTCATGAAATTCTATACAAAATAAATATGAAAATTTATAAATAGGTGAAAAAAAAAATTTTTGAAAAAATTGACAGTACCGTCCCTTATAGGTATGAAAAATTAAAATTCATACTTTTGTGGGAAATTTTCTTCAGATTCAAACTGGAGGGATAAATATGGAAATGTTTTCTCTATCCCTCATGAAATTCTATACAAAATAAATATGAAAAATTATGAATACACTGAAAAAAAAAATTTTTCTAAAAATTCACAGTACCGTTCCTTATAGGTATTAAAATTCAAAATTCATACTTTCGTGGGAAATTTTTTTCAGATTCAAACTGGAGGGATAAATATGGATATGTTTTCTTTATCCGTCATGAAATTCTATACAAAATAAATATGAAAAATTATGAATACGTGGAAAAATTTTTTTTTCCAAAAATTGACAGTACCGTCAATATTCCTTCCCTTATAGGTATGAAAATTCAAAATAGATATTTTTGTGGGAAATTTTCTTCAGATTCAAACTGCAGGGATAAATATGGATATGTTTTATCTATCCGTCATGAAATTCTATACCAAATAAATATGAAAAATTATGAATACGTGAAAAAAAAAAATTTCTAAAAATTGACAGTACCGTCCCTTATAGGTATGAAAATTTAAAATTCATACTTTTGTGGGAAATTTTCTTCACATTCAAACTGGAGGGATAAATATGGAAATGTTTCTCTATCCGTCATAAAATTCTATACAAAATAAATATGAAAAATTGCGAATACGTGGAAAATTTTTTTTTTCCAAAAATTGACGGTACCGTCTCTTACAGGTATGAAAATTCAAAATTCATACTTTAGTGGGAAATTTTCTTCAGATTCAAACTGGAGGGATAAATATGGATATGTTTTCTCTATCCGTCATGAAATTCTATACAAAATAAATATGAAAAATTATAAATAGGTGAAAAAAAAAATTTTGAAAAAATTGACAGTACCGTCCCTTATAGGTATGAAAATTTAAAATTCATACTTTTGTGGGAAATTTTCTTCAGATTCAAACTGGAGGGATAAATATGGATATGTTTTCTCTATCCGTCATGAAATTCTATACCAAATAAATATGAAAAATTATAAATAGGTGAAAAAAAAAATTTTTGAAAAAATTGACAGTACCGTCCCTTATAGGTATGAAAATTTAAAATTCATACTTTTGTGGGAAATTTTCTTCAGATTCAAACTGGAGGGATAAATATGGATATGTTTTCTCTATCCGTCATGAAATTCTATACAAAATAAATATGAAATTTATGAATACATGGAAAAAAAATTTTTTCTAAAAATTCACAGTACCGTCCCTTACAGGTGTGAAAATTCAAAATTGATACTTTTGTGGGAAATTTTCTTGAGATTCAAACTGGAGGGATAAATATAGAAATGTTTTCTCTATCCGTCATGAAATTCTATACAAAATAAATATGAAAAACTGCGAATACGTGGAAAAAAAATTTTTTCCAAAAAATTCACATTACCCTCCTTCACAGGTATGAAAATTTAAAATTGATACTTTTGTGGGAAATTTTCTTAAAAATTCAAACTGGAGTGATAAATATGGATATGTTTTCCCTATCCGTCATGAAATTCTATATAAATAAATATGAAAAATTATAAATAAGTGGAAAAATTTTTTTCTAAAAATTGACAGTACCGTCCCTTACAGGTATGAAAATTAAAAATTGATAATTTTCTGGAAAGTTTTCATAAAAATTCAAACTGGAGGGATAAATATGGATATGTTTTCTCTATCCGTCATGAAATTCTATACAAAATAAATATGAAAAATTATGAATACGTGGAAAAATTTTTTTTTCCAAAAATTGACAGTACCGTCCCTTATAGGTATGAAAATTCAAAATTCATACTTTAGTGGGAAATTTTCTTCAGATTCAAACTGGAGGGATAAATATGGATATGTTTTCTCTATCCGTCATGAAATTCTATACAAAATAAATATGAAAAATTATAAATAGGTGAAAAAAAATTTTTTGAAAAAATTGACAGTACCGTCCCTTATAGGTATGAAAATTCAAAATTGATACTTTTGTGGGAAATTTTCTTGAGATTCAAACTGGAGGGATAAATATGGAAATGTTTTCTCCATCTGTCATGAAATTCTATACAAAATAAATATGAAAAATTATAAATACGTGAAAAAAAATTTTTTTGAAAAAATTGACAGTACCATCCCTTACATGTATGAAAATTCAAAATTGATACTTTTGTGGAAAATTTTCTTCAGATTCAAACTGGAGGGATAAATATGGAAATGTTTTCTCTATCCGTCATGAAATTCTATACAAAATAAATATGAAAAATTATGAATACACTGAAAAAAAAAATTTTTCTAAAAATTCACAGTACCGTTCCTTATAGGTATGAAAATTCAAAATTCATACTTTCGTGGGAAATTTTTTTCAGATTCAAACTTGAGGGATAAATATGGATATGTTTTCTTTATCCGTCATGAAATTCTATACAAAATAAATATGAAAAATTATGAATACGTGGAAAAAAAAAATTTCTAAAAATTGACAGTACCGTCCCTTATAGGTATGAAAATTTAAAATTCATACTTTTGTGGGAAATTTTCTTCACATTCAAACTGGAGGGATAAATATGGAAATGTTTCTCTATCCGTCATAAAATTCTATACAAAATAAATATGAAAAATTGCGAATACGTGGAAAATTTTTTTTTTTCCAAAAATTGACGGTACCGTCTCTTACAGGTATGAAAATTCAAAATTCATACTTTAGTGGGAAATTTTCTTCAGATTCAAACTGGAGGGATAAATATGGATATGTTTTCTCTATCCGTCATGAAATTCTATACAAAATAAATATGAAAAATTATAAATAGGTGAAAAAAAAAATTTTTGAAAAAATTGACAGTACCGTCCCTTATAGGTATGAAAATTTAAAATTCATACTTTTGTGGGAAATTTTCTTCAGATTCAAACTGGAGGGATAAATATGGATATGTTTTCTCTATCCGTCATGAAATTCTATACAAAATAAATATGAAATTTATGAATACATGGAAAAAAAAATTTTTCTAAAAATTCACAGTACCGTCCCTTACAGGTGTGAAAATTCAAAATTGATACTTTTGTGGGAAATTTTCTTGAGATTCAAACTGGAGGGATAAATATAGAAATGTTTTCTCTATCCGTCATGAAATTCTATACAAAATCAATATGAAAAACTGCGAATACGTGGAAAAAAAATTTTTTCCAAAAAATTCACATTACCCTCCTTCACAGGTATGAAAATTTAAAATTGATACTTTTGTGGGAAATTTTCTTAAAAATTCAAACTGGAGTGATAAATATGGATATGTTTTCCCTATCCGTCATGAAATTCTATATAAATAAATATGAAAAATTAGAAATAAGTGGAAAAATTTTTTTCTAAAAATTGACAGTACCGTCCCTTACAGGTATGAAAATTAAAAATTGATAATTTTCTGGAAAGTTTTCTTAAAAATTCAAACTGGAGGGATAAATATGGATATGTTTTCTCTATCCGTCATGAAATTCTATACAAAATAAATATGAAAAATTGCGAATATGTGGAAAAATTTTTTTTTCCAAAAATTGACAGTACCGTCTCTTACAGGTATGAAAATTTAAAATTGATACTTTTGTGGGAAATTTTCTTCAGATTCAAACTGGAGGGATAAATATGGAAATGTTTTCTCTATCCGTCATGAAATTCTATTCCAAATAAATATGAAAAATTATGAATACATGGAAAAAAAATTTTTTCTAAAAATTCACAGTACCGTCCCTTATAGGTATGAAAATTCAAAATTCATACTTTAGTGGGAAATTTTCTTCAGATTCAAACTGGAGGGATAAATATGGATATGTTTTCTCTATCCGTCATGAAATTCTATACAAAATAAATATGAAAAATTATAAATAGGTGAAAAAAAAATTTTTTGAAAAAATTGACAGTACCGTCCCTTATAGGTATGAAAATTTAAAATTCATACTTTTGTGGGAAATTTTCTTCAGATTCAAACTGGAGGGATAAATATGGATATGTTTTCTCTATCCGTCATGAAATTCTATACAAAATAAATATGAAAAATTGCGAATACGTGGAAAATTTTTTTTTTTCCAAAAATTGAGTCTCTTACAGGTATGAAAATTCAAAATTGATAGTTTTGTGGGAAATTTTCTTCAGATTCAAACTGGAGGGATAAATATGGAAATGTTTTCTCTATCCGTCATGAAATTCTATACAAAATAAATATGAAATTTATGAATACATGGAAAAAAAATTTTTTCTGAAAATTCACAGTACCGTCTCTTACAGGTGTGAAAATTCAAAATTGATACTTTTGTGGGAAATTTTCTTGAGATTCAAACTGGAGGGATAAATATGGAAATGTTTTCTCTATCCGTCATGAAATTCTATACAAAATAAATATGAAAAACTGCGAATACGTGGAAAATTTTTTTTTTCCAAAAATTGACAGTACCGTCTCTTACAGGTATGAAAATTTAAAATTCATACTTTTGTTGGAAATTTTTGAGATTCAAACTGGAGGGATAAATATGGATATGTTTTCTCTATCTGTCATGAAATTCTATACAAAATAAATATGAAAAATTATAAATACGTGAAAAAAAAAATTTTTGAAAAAATTGACAGTACCATCCCTTACAGGTATGAAAATTCAAAATTGATACTTTTGTGGGAAATTTTCTTCAGATTCAAACTGGAGGGATAAATATGGAAATGTTTTCTCTATCCGTCATGAAATTCTATACAAAATAAATATGAAAAATTATGAATACACTGAAAAAAAAAATTTTTCTAAAAATTCACAGTACCGTTCCTTATAGGTATGAAAATTCAAAATTCATACTTTCGTGGGAAATGTTTTTCAGATTCAAACTGGAGGGATAAATATGGATATGTTTTCTTTATCCGTCATGAAATTCTATACAAAATAAATATGAAAAATTATGAATACGTGGAAAAATTTTTTTTTCCAAAAATTGACAGTACCGTCCCTTATAGGCATGAAAATTCAAAATAGATATTTTTGTGGGAAATTTTCTTCAGATTCAAACTGCAGGGATAAATATGGATATGTTTTCTCTATCCGTCATGAAATTCTATACAAAATAAATATGAAAAATTATAAATAGGTGAAAAAAAAAATTTTTGAAAAAATTGACAGTACCGTCCCTTATAGGTATGAAAATTTAAAATTCATACTTTTGTGGGAAATTTTCTTCAGATTCAAACTGGAGGGATAAATATGGATATGTTTTCTCTATCCGTCATGAAATTCTATACAAAATAAATATGAAAAATTGCGAATACGTGGAAAATTTTTTTTTTTCCAAAAATTGAGTCTCTTACAGGTATGAAAATTCAAAATTGATACTTTTGTGGGAAATTTTCTTGAGATTCAAACTGGAGGGATAAATATGGAAATGTTTTCTCTATCCGTCATGAAATTCTATACAAAATAAATATGAAATTTATGAATACATGGAAAAAAATTTTTTTCTAAAAATTGACAGTACCGTCCCTTACAGGTATGAAAATTAAAAATTGATAATTTTCTGGAAAGTTTTCTTAAAAATTCAAACTGGAGGGATAAATATGGATATGTTTTCTCTATCCGTCATGAAATTCTATACAAAATAAATATGAAATTTATGAATACATGGAAAAAAAAAATTTTTCTAAAAATTCACAGTACCGTCCCTTACAGGTATGAAAATTAAAAATTGATAATTTTCTGGAAAGTTTTCTTAAAAATTCAAACTGGAGGGATAAATATGGATATGTTTTCTCTATCCGTCATGAAATTCTATACAAAATAAATATGAAAAATTATGAATACGTGGAAAAATTGTTTTTTCCAAAAATTGACAGTACCGTCCCTTATAGGTATGAAAATTCAAAATAGATACTTTTGTGGGAAATTTTCTTCAGATTCAAACTGCAGGGATAAATATGGATATGTTTTATCTATCCGTCATGAAATTCTATACCAAATAAATATGAAAAATTATGAATACGTGAAAAAAAAATTTTTCTAAAAATTGACAGTACTGTCCCTTATAGGTATGAAAATTTAAAATTCATACTTTAGTGGGAAATTTTCTTCACATTCAAACTGGAGGGATAAATATGGAAATGTTTCTCTATCCGTCATAAAATTCTATAGAAAATAAATATGAAAAATTGCGAATACGTGGAAAATTTTTTTTTTTCCAAAAATTGACAGTACCGTCTCTTACAGGTATGAAAATTTAAAATTGATACTTTTGTGGGAAATTTTCTTGAGATTCAAACTGGAGGGATAAATATGGAAATGTTTTCTCTATCCGTCATGAAATTCTATTCAAAATAAATATGAAAAATTATGAATACATGGAAAAAAAAATTTTTCTAAAAATTCACAGTACCGTCCCTTATAGGTATGAAAATTCAAAATTCATACTTTAGTGGGAAATTTTCTTCAGATTCAAACTGGAGGGATAAATATGGATATGTTTTCTCTATCCGTCATGAAATTCTATACAAAATAAATATGAAAAATTATAAATAGGTGAAAAAAAAAATTTTTGAAAAAATTGACAGTACCGTCCCTTATAGGTATGAAAATTTAAAATTCATACTTTTGTGGGAAATTTTCTTCAGATTCAAACTGGAGGGATAAATATGGATATGTTTTCTCTATCCGTCATGAAATTCTATACAAAATAAATATGAAAAATTGCGAATACGTGGAAAATTTTTTTTTTTCCAAAAATTGAGTCTCTTACAGGTATGAAAATTCAAAATTGATACTTTTGTGGGAAATTTTCTTGAGATTCAAACTGGAGGGATAAATATGGAAATGTTTTCTCTATCCGTCATGAAATTCTATACAAAATAAATATGAAATTTATGAATACAGGGAAAAAAAATTTTTTCTAAAAATTCACAGTACCGTCCCTTACAGGTGTGAAAATTCAAAATTGATACTTTTGTGGGAAATTTTCTTGAGATTCAAACTGGAGGGATAAATATGGAAATGTTTTCTCTATCCGTCATGAAATTCTATACAAAATAAATATGAAAAACTGCGAATACGTGGAAAAAAAATTTTTTCCAAAAAATTCACATTACCCTCCTTCACAGGTATGAAAATTTAAAATTGATACTTTTGTGGGAAATTTTCTTAAAAATTCAAACTGGAGGGATAAATATGGATATGTTTTCTCTATCCGTCATGAAATTCTATACAAAATAAATATGAAAAATTATGAATACGCGAAAAATTTTTTTTTCTAAAAATTGACAGTACCGGGCCCTTACAGGTATGAAAATTTAAAATTGATACTTTTGTGGGAAATTTTCTTCAGATTCAAACTAGACGGATAAATATGGATATGTTTTCTCTATCCGTCATGAAATTCTATACAAAATAAATATGAAAAATTATGAATACGCGAAAAAAATTTTTTTCTAAAAATTGAAAGTACCGGGCCCTTACAGGTATGAAAATTTAAAATTGATACTTTTGTGGGAAATTATTTTCAGATTCAAACTAGACGGATAAATATGGATATGTTTTCTCTATCCGTCATGAAATTCTATACAAAATAAATATGAAAAATTATGAATACGTGAAAAAATTTTTTTTCTAAAAATTGACAGTACCGGGCCCTTACAGGTATGAAAATTTAAAATCCATACTTTTGTGGGAAATTTTCTTCACATTCAAACTGGAGGGATAAATATGAATATGTTTTCTCTATCCGTCATGAAATTCTATACAAAATAAATATGAAAAATTATGAATACGCAAAAAAAAAATTTTTCTAAAAATTGACAGTACCGGGCCCTTACAGGTATGAAAATTTAAAATTGATACTTTTGTGGGAAATTATTTTCAGATTCAAACTAGACGGATAAATATGGATATGTTTTCTCTATCCGTCATGAAATTCTATACAAAATAAATATGAAAAATTATGAATACGTGAAAAAAATTTTTTTCTAAAAATTGACAGTACCGTCCCTTATAGGTATGAAAATTTAAAATCCATACTTTTTTGGGAAATTTTCTTCAGATTCAAACTGGAGGGATAAATATGGATATGTTTTCTCTATCCGTCATGAAATTCTATACAAAATAAATATGAAAAATTATGAATACGCGAAAAAAAATCTTTTTCTAAAAATTGGCAGTACCGTGCTTTATAGATATGAAAATTTAAAACTGATACTTTTGTGGAAAATTTTCTTAAAAGTTCAAACTGGAGGCATAAATATGGAAATGTTTTCTCTATCCGTCATGAAATTCTATACAAAATAAATATGAAAAATTATGAATACGCGAAAAAAATTTTTTTCTAAAAATTGACAGTACCGGGCCCTTACAGGTATGAAAATTTAAAATTGATACTTTTGTGGGAAATTTTCTTCAGATTCAAACTGGAGGGATAAATATGGAAATGTTTTCTCTATCTGTCTTAAAATTCTATACAAAATAAATATGAAAAATTGCGAATGAGCGGAAAAATTTTTTTTTCCAAATATTGACAGTACCCTTACAGGTATGAAAATTTAAAATTGATACTTTAATGGGAAATTTTCTTAACCTTTCAAACTGGAGGGATAAATATGGATATGTTTTCTCTATCCGTGATGAAATTCTATACAAAATAAATATGAAAAAATATAAATACGTGGAAAAAATTTTTTTTTAAAAATTGACAGTACCGTCTCTTACAGGTATGAAAATTCAAAATTGACACATTTGTGGGAAATTTTCTTCAGATTCAAACTGGAGGGATAAATATGGATATGTTTTCTCTATCCGTCATGAAATTCTATACAAAATAAATATGCAAAATTATAAATACGTGGAAAAAATTTTTTTTCTAAAAATTGACAGTACCGTCGTCCCTTACAGGTATGAAAATTCAAAATTCATACTTTTGTGGGAAATTTTCTTCAGATTCAAACTGGAGGGATAAATATGTATATGTTTTCTCTATCCGTCATGAAATTCTATACAAAATAAATATGAAAATTTATAAATACGTGGAAAAATTTTTTTTTGAAAAAATTGACAGTACCGTCGTCCCTTACAGGTATGAAAATTCAAAATTGATACTTTTGTGGGAAATTTTCTTGAGATTCAAACTGGAGGGATAAATATGGATATGTTTTCTCTATCCGTCATGAAATTCTATACAAAATAAATATGAAAAATTATGAATACGTGGAAAAAATTTTTTTTTTTTAAATTGACAGTACCGTCCGTGCTTTACAGGTATGAAAATTCAAAATTCATACTTTTGTGGGAAATTTTCTCAAAAATTCAAACTGAAGGGATAAATATGGATGTTTTCTCTATCCGTCATGAAATTCTATACAAAATAAATATGAAAAATTATGAATACGTGGAAAATTTTTTTTTTCCAAAAATTGACAGTACCATACCTTACAGGTATGAAAATTTAAAACTGATACATTTGTGGAAAATTTTCTTGAGATTCAAACTGGAGGGATAAATATGGAAATGTTTTCTCTATCCGTCATGAAATTCTATACAAAATAAATATGAAAAATTATAAATATGTGGAAAAAATTTTTTTTCCAAAAATTGACAGTACCGTCCCTTATAGGTATGAAAATTTAAAATTCATACTTTCGTGGGAAATTTTCTTCAGATTCAAACTGGAGGGATAAATATGGATATGTTTTCTCTATCCGTCATGAAATTCTATACAAAATAAATATGAAAAATTATGAATACGTGGAAAAAAATGTTTTTTAAAAAATTGACAGTACCGTCCTTTATAGGTATGAAAATTTAAAACTGATACTTTTGTGGAAAATTTTCTTAAAAGTTCAAACTGGAGGCATAAATATGGAAATGTTTTCTCTATCCGTCATGAAATTCTATACAAAATAAATATGAAAAATTATGAATACGTGGAAAATTTTTTTTTTTTAAAAATTGACAGTACTGTCCTTTACAGGTGTAAAAATTTAAAATTGATACTTTAATGGGAAATTTTCTTAACCTTTCAAACTGGAGGGATAAATATGGATATGTTTTCTCTATCCGTCATGAAATTCTATACAAAATAAATATGCAAAATTATAAATACGTGGAAAAATTTTTTTTCTAAAAATTGACAGTACCGTCGTCCCTTACAGGTATGAAAATTCAAAATTCATACTTTTGTGGGAAATTTTCTTCAGATTCAAACTGGAGGGCTAAATATGGATATGTTTTCTCTATCCGTCATGAAATTCTATACAAAATAAATATGAAAAATTATGAATACGTGGAAAATTTTTTTTTTCCAAAAATTGACAGTACCATACCTTACAGGTATGAAAATTTAAAACTGATACATTTGTGGAAAATTTTCTTGAGATTCAAACTGGAGGGATAAATATGGAAATGTTTTCTCTATCTGTCATGAAATTCTATACAAAATAAATATGAAAAATTATAAATACGTGGAAAAAATTTTTTTTCCAAAAATTGACAGTACCGTCCCTTATAGGTATGAAAATTTAAAATTCATACTTTTGTGGGAAATTTTCTTCAGATTCAAACTGGAGGGATAAATATGGATATGTTTTCTCTATCCGTCATGAAATTCTATACAAAATAAATATGAAAAAATATAAATACGTGGAAAAAAATGTTTTTTAAAAAATTGACAGTACCGTCCCTTACAGGTATGAAAATTCAAAATTGACACTTTTGTGGGAAATTTTCTTCAGATTCAAACTGGAGGGATAAATATGGAAATGTTTTCTCTATCTGTCTTAAATTTCTATACAAAATAAATATGAAAAATTACGAATGAGTGGAAAAATTTTTTTTTCCAAATATTGACAGTATCCTTTTACAGGTATGAAAATTTAAAATTGATACTTTTATGGGAAATTTTCTTCACATTCAAACTGGAGGGATTAATATGGATATGTTTTCTCTATCCGTCATGAAATTGTATACAAAATAAATATGAAAAATTATGAATACATGGAAAAAATTTTTTTTCTTAAAATTGACAGTACCGTCCTTTATAGGTATGAAAATTTAAAACTGATACTTTTGTGGAAAATTGTCTTAAAAGTTCAAACTGGAGGCATAAATATGGAAATGTTTTCTCTATCCGTCATGAAATTCTATACAAAATAAATATGAAAAAATATAAATACGTGGAAAAAATTTTTTTTTAAAAAATTGACAGTACCGTCCGTTACAGGTATGAAAATTTAAAATTGATACTTTTGCGGGAAATTTTCTTAAAAATTCAAACTCGAGGGATTAATATGGATATATTTTCTCTATCCGTCATGAAATTGTATACAAAATAAATATGAAAAAATATAAATACGTGGAAAAAATTTTTTTTTTAAAAATTGGCAGTACCCTTATAGGTATGAAAATTTAAAATCCATACTTTTGTGGGAAATTTTCTTCAGATTCAAACTGGAGGGATAAATATGAATATGTTTTCTCTATCCGTCATGAAATTCTATACAAAATAAATATGAAAAATTATGAATACGTGAAAAAAAATTTTTTCTAAAAATTGACAGTACCGGCCCTTACAGGTATGAAAATTTAAAATTGATACTTTTGTGGGAAATTTTCTTCAGATTCAAACTGGAGGGATAAATATGGAAATGTTTTCTCTATCTGTCTTAAATTTCTATACAAAATAAATATGAAAAATTGCGAATGAGTGGAAAATTTTTTTTTCCAAATATTGACAGTACCCTTACAGGTATGAAAATTTAAAATTGATACTTTGATGGGAAATTTTCTTCAGATTCAAACTGGAGGGATAAATATGGATATGTTTTCTCTATGCGTCATGAAATTCTATACAAAATAAATATGCAAAATTATGAATACGTGGAAAATTTTTTTTTTTTAAAAATTGACCGTACCGTCCTTTACAGGTGTAAAAATTTAAAATTGATACTTTAATGGGAAATTTTCTTAAACTTTCAAACTGGAGTGATAAATATGGATATGTTTTCTCTATCCGTCATGAAATTCTATACAAAATAAATATGAAAAATTATGAGTACGTGGAAAAATTTTTTTTTTCCAAAAATTGACAGTACCATCCCTTACAGGTATGAAAATTTAAAACTGATACTTTTGTGGAAAATTTTCTTACAAGTTCAAACTGGAGGGATAAATATGGAAATGTTTTCTCTATCCGTCATAAAATTCTATACAAAATAAATATGCAAAATTATGAATACGTGGAAAAACATTTTTTTGAAAAAATTGACAGTACCGTCCCTTACAGGTATGAAAATTCAAAATTGACAGTTTTGTGGGAAATTTTCTTCAGATTCAAACTGGAGGGATAAATATGGAAATGTTTTCTCTATCCGTCTTAAAATTCTATACAAAATAAATATGAAAAATTGCGAATGAGTGGAAAATTTTTTTTTTCCAAATAAATATTGACAGTACCCTTACAGGTATGAAAATTTAAAATTGATACTTTTATGGGAAATTTTCTTCAGATTCAAACTGGAGGGATTAATATGGATATGTTTTCTCTATCCGTCATGAAATTTTATACAAAATAAATATGCAAAATTATGAATACGTGGAAAATTTTTTTTTTTTTAAAATTGACATTACCGTTTTTTTATAGGTGTAAAAATTTAAAATTGATACTTTAATGGGAAATTTTCTTAAAAATTCAAACTGGAGGGATAAATATGGATATGTTTTCTCTATCCGTCATGAAATTCTATACAAAATAAATATATGCAAAATTATGAATACGTGGAAAATTTTTTTTTTTTAAAAATTGACAGTACCGTAACCTTTACAGGTGTAAAAATTTAAAATTGATACTTTAATGGGAAATTTTCTTAAACTTTCAAACTGGAGGGATAAATATGGATATGTTTTCTCTATCCGTCATGAAATTCTATACAAAAGAAATATGAAAAATTATAAATACATGGAAAATTTTTTTTTTTTTTAAATTGACAGTACCGTCCTTTATAGGTATGAAAATTTAAAATTCATACTTTTGTGGGAAATTTTCTCAAAAATTCAAACTGGAGGGATAAATATGGATGTTTTCTCTATCCGTCATGAAATTCTTTACAAAATAAATATGAAAAATTATGAATACATGGAAAAATTTTTTTTATAAAAATTGACAGTACCGTCCCTTATAGGTATGAAAATTTAAAATTCATACTTTTGTGGGAAATTTTCTTCAGATTCAAACTGGAGGGATAAATATGGATATGTTTTCTCTATCCGTCAAGAAATTCTATACAAAATAAATATGAAAAATCATGAATACGTGGAAAAAAATTTTTTGAAAAAATTGACATTACCGTTTTTTTATAGGTGTAAAAATTTAAAATTGATACTTTAATGGGAAATTTTCTTAAACTTTCAAACTGGAGGGATAAATATGGAAATGTTTTCTCTATCTGTCTTAAAATTCTATACAAAATAAATATGAAAAATTGCGAATGAGTGGAAATTTTTTTTTTTTTTTTAAATTGACATTACCGTTTTTTTATAGGTGTAAAAATTTAAAATTGATACTTTAATGGGAAATTTTCTTAAAAATTCAAACTGGAGGGATAAATATGGATATGTTTTTTCTATCCGTCATGAAATTCTATACAAAATAAATATGCAAAATTATGAATACGTGGAAAAATTTTTTTTTTTTAAAAATTGACATTACCGTCCCTTACAGTTATGAAAATTTACAATTGATACTTTTGTGGGAAATTTTCTTAAAAATTCAAACTGGAGGGATAAATATGGATGTTTTCTCTATCCGTCATGAAATTCTATACAAAATAGATATGAAAAATCATGAATACGTGGAAAAAAATTTTTTGAAAAAATTGACATTACCGTTTTTTTATAGGTGTAAAAATTTAAAATTGATACTTTAATGGGAAATTTTCTTAAACTTTCAAACTGGAGGGATAAATATGGGTATGTTTTCTCTATCCGTCATGAAATTCTATACAAAATAAATATGAAAAATTATAAATACGTGAAAAAAAAAATTTTTGAAAAAATTGACAGTACCATCCCTTACAGGTATGAAAATTCAAAATTGATACTTTTGTGGGAAATTTTCTTCAGATTCAAACTGGAGGGATAAATATGGAAATGTTTTCTCTATCCGTCATGAAATTCTATACAAAATAAATATGAAAAATTATGAATACACTGAAAAAAAAAATTTTTCTAAAAATTCACAGTACCGTTCCTTATAGGTATGAAAATTCAAAATTCATACTTTCGTGGGAAATGTTTTTCAGATTCAAACTGGAGGGATAAATATGGATATGTTTTCTTTATCCGTCATGAAATTCTATACAAAATAAATATGAAAAATTATGAATACGTGGAAAAATTTTTTTTTCCAAAAATTGACAGTACCGTCCCTTATAGGCATGAAAATTCAAAATAGATATTTTTGTGGGAAATTTTCTTCAGATTCAAACTGCAGGGATAAATATGGATATGTTTTCTCTATCCGTCATGAAATTCTATACAAAATAAATATGAAAAATTATAAATAGGTGAAAAAAAAAATTTTTGAAAAAATTGACAGTACCGTCCCTTATAGGTATGAAAATTTAAAATTCATACTTTTGTGGGAAATTTTCTTCAGATTCAAACTGGAGGGATAAATATGGATATGTTTTCTCTATCCGTCATGAAATTCTATACAAAATAAATATGAAAAATTGCGAATACGTGGAAAATTTTTTTTTTTCCAAAAATTGAGTCTCTTACAGGTATGAAAATTCAAAATTGATACTTTTGTGGGAAATTTTCTTGAGATTCAAACTGGAGGGATAAATATGGAAATGTTTTCTCTATCCGTCATGAAATTCTATACAAAATAAATATGAAATTTATGAATACATGGAAAAAAATTTTTTTCTAAAAATTGACAGTACCGTCCCTTACAGGTATGAAAATTAAAAATTGATAATTTTCTGGAAAGTTTTCTTAAAAATTCAAACTGGAGGGATAAATATGGATATGTTTTCTCTATCCGTCATGAAATTCTATACAAAATAAATATGAAATTTATGAATACATGGAAAAAAAAAATTTTTCTAAAAATTCACAGTACCGTCCCTTACAGGTATGAAAATTAAAAATTGATAATTTTCTGGAAAGTTTTCTTAAAAATTCAAACTGGAGGGATAAATATGGATATGTTTTCTCTATCCGTCATGAAATTCTATACAAAATAAATATGAAAAATTATGAATACGTGGAAAAATTGTTTTTTCCAAAAATTGACAGTACCGTCCCTTATAGGTATGAAAATTCAAAATAGATACTTTTGTGGGAAATTTTCTTCAGATTCAAACTGCAGGGATAAATATGGATATGTTTTATCTATCCGTCATGAAATTCTATACCAAATAAATATGAAAAATTATGAATACGTGAAAAAAAAATTTTTCTAAAAATTGACAGTACTGTCCCTTATAGGTATGAAAATTTAAAATTCATACTTTAGTGGGAAATTTTCTTCACATTCAAACTGGAGGGATAAATATGGAAATGTTTCTCTATCCGTCATAAAATTCTATAGAAAATAAATATGAAAAATTGCGAATACGTGGAAATTTTTTTTTTTTCCAAAAATTGACAGTACCGTCTCTTACAGGTATGAAAATTTAAAATTGATACTTTTGTGGGAAATTTTCTTGAGATTCAAACTGGAGGGATAAATATGGAAATGTTTTCTCTATCCGTCATGAAATTCTATTCAAAATAAATATGAAAAATTATGAATACATGGAAAAAAAAATTTTTCTAAAAATTCACAGTACCGTCCCTTATAGGTATGAAAATTCAAAATTCATACTTTAGTGGGAAATTTTCTTCAGATTCAAACTGGAGGGATAAATATGGATATGTTTTCTCTATCCGTCATGAAATTCTATACAAAATAAATATGAAAAATTATAAATAGGTGAAAAAAAAAATTTTTGAAAAAATTGACAGTACCGTCCCTTATAGGTATGAAAATTTAAAATTCATACTTTTGTGGGAAATTTTCTTCAGATTCAAACTGGAGGGATAAATATGGATATGTTTTCTCTATCCGTCATGAAATTCTATACAAAATAAATATGAAAAATTGCGAATACGTGGAAAATTTTTTTTTTTCCAAAAATTGAGTCTCTTACAGGTATGAAAATTCAAAATTGATACTTTTGTGGGAAATTTTCTTGAGATTCAAACTGGAGGGATAAATATGGAAATGTTTTCTCTATCCGTCATGAAATTCTATACAAAATAAATATGAAATTTATGAATACAGGGAAAAAAAATTTTTTCTAAAAATTCACAGTACCGTCCCTTACAGGTGTGAAAATTCAAAATTGATACTTTTGTGGGAAATTTTCTTGAGATTCAAACTGGAGGGATAAATATGGAAATGTTTTCTCTATCCGTCATGAAATTCTATACAAAATAAATATGAAAAACTGCGAATACGTGGAAAAAAAATTTTTTCCAAAAAATTCACATTACCCTCCTTCACAGGTAAGAAAATTTAAAATTGATACTTTTGTGGGAAATTTTCTTAAAAATTCAAACTGGAGGGATAAATATGGATATGTTTTCTCTATCCGTCATGAAATTCTATACAAAATAAATATGAAAAATTATGAATACGCGAAAAATTTTTTTTTCTAAAAATTGACAGTACCGGGCCCTTACAGGTATGAAAATTTAAAATTGATACTTTTGTGGGAAATTTTCTTCAGATTCAAACTAGACGGATAAATATGGATATGTTTTCTCTATCCATCATGAAATTCTATACAAAATAAATATGAAAAATTATGAATACGCGAAAAAATTTTTTTTCTAAAAATTGAAAGTACCGGGCCCTTACAGGTATGAAAATTTAAAATTGATACTTTAATGGGAAATTTTCTTAACCTTTCAAACTGGAGGGATAAATATGGATATGTTTTCTCTATCCGTGATGAAATTCTATACAAAATAAATATGAAAAAATATAAATACGTGGAAAAAATTTTTTTTTAAAAATTGACAGTACCGTCTCTTACAGGTATGAAAATTCAAAATTGACACATTTGTGGGAAATTTTCTTCAGATTCAAACTGGAGGGATAAATATGGATATGTTTTCTCTATCCGTCATGAAATTCTATACAAAATAAATATGCAAAATTATAAATACGTGGAAAAAATTTTTTTTCTAAAAATTGACAGTACCGTCGTCCCTTACAGGTATGAAAATTCAAAATTCATACTTTTGTGGGAAATTTTCTTCAGATTCAAACTGGAGGGATAAATATGTATATGTTTTCTCTATCCGTCATGAAATTCTATACAAAATAAATATGAAAATTTATAAATACGTGGAAAAATTTTTTTTTGAAAAAATTGACAGTACCGTCGTCCCTTACAGGTATGAAAATTCAAAATTGATACTTTTGTGGGAAATTTTCTTGAGATTCAAACTGGAGGGATAAATATGGATATGTTTTCTCTATCCGTCATGAAATTCTATACAAAATAAATATGAAAAATTATGAATACGTGGAAAAAGTTTTTTTTTTTTAAATTGACAGTACCGTCCGTGCTTTACAGGTATGAAAATTCAAAATTCATACTTTTGTGGGAAATTTTCTCAAAAATTCAAACTGAAGGGATAAATATGGATGTTTTCTCTATCCGTCATGAAATTCTATACAAAATAAATATGAAAAATTATGAATACGTGGAAAATTTTTTTTTTCCAAAAATTGACAGTACCATACCTTACAGGTATGAAAATTTAAAACTGATACATTTGTGGAAAATTTTCTTGAGATTCAAACTGGAGGGATAAATATGGAAATGTTTTCTCTATCCGTCATGAAATTCTATACAAAATAAATATGAAAAATTATAAATATGTGGAAAAAATTTTTTTTCCAAAAATTGACAGTACCGTCCCTTATAGGTATGAAAATTTAAAATTCATACTTTCGTGGGAAATTTTCTTCAGATTCAAACTGGAGGGATAAATATGGATATGTTTTCTCTATCCGTCATGAAATTCTATACAAAATAAATATGAAAAATTATGAATACGTGGAAAAAAATGTTTTTTAAAAAATTGACAGTACCGTCCTTTATAGGTATGAAAATTTAAAACTGATACTTTTGTGGAAAATTTTCTTAAAAGTTCAAACTGGAGGCATAAATATGGAAATGTTTTCTCTATCCGTCATGAAATTCTATACAAAATAAATATGAAAAATTATGAATACGTGGAAAATTTTTTTTTTTTAAAAATTGACAGTACTGTCCTTTACAGGTGTAAAAATTTAAAATTGATACTTTAATGGGAAATTTTCTTAACCTTTCAAACTGGAGGGATAAATATGGATATGTTTTCTCTATCCGTCATGAAATTCTATACAAAATAAATATGCAAAATTATAAATACGTGGAAAAATTTTTTTTCTAAAAATTGACAGTACCGTCGTCCCTTACAGGTATGAAAATTCAAAATTCATACTTTTGTGGGAAATTTTCTTCAGATTCAAACTGGAGGGCTAAATATGGATATGTTTTCTCTATCCGTCATGAAATTCTATACAAAATAAATATGAAAAATTATGAATACGTGGAAAATTTTTTTTTTCCAAAAATTGACAGTACCATACCTTACAGGTATGAAAATTTAAAACTGATACATTTGTGGAAAATTTTCTTGAGATTCAAACTGGAGGGATAAATATGGAAATGTTTTCTCTATCTGTCATGAAATTCTATACAAAATAAATATGAAAAATTATAAATACGTGGAAAAAATTTTTTTTCCAAAAATTGACAGTACCGTCCCTTATAGGTATGAAAATTTAAAATTCATACTTTTGTGGGAAATTTTCTTCAGATTCAAACTGGAGGGATAAATATGGATATGTTTTCTCTATCCGTCATGAAATTCTATACAAAATAAATATGAAAAAATATAAATACGTGGAAAAAAATGTTTTTTAAAAAATTGACAGTACCGTCCCTTACAGGTATGAAAATTCAAAATTGACACTTTTGTGGGAAATTTTCTTCAGATTCAAACTGGAGGGATAAATATGGAAATGTTTTCTCTATCTGTCTTAAATTTCTATACAAAATAAATATGAAAAATTACGAATGAGTGGAAAAATTTTTTTTTCCAAATATTGACAGTATCCTTTTACAGGTATGAAAATTTAAAATTGATACTTTTATGGGAAATTTTCTTCACATTCAAACTGGAGGGATTAATATGGATATGTTTTCTCTATCCGTCATGAAATTGTATACAAAATAAATATGAAAAATTATGAATACATGGAAAAAATTTTTTTTCTTAAAATTGACAGTACCGTCCTTTATAGGTATGAAAATTTAAAACTGATACTTTTGTGGAAAATTGTCTTAAAAGTTCAAACTGGAGGCATAAATATGGAAATGTTTTCTCTATCCGTCATGAAATTCTATACAAAATAAATATGAAAAAATATAAATACGTGGAAAAATTTTTTTTTTAAAAAATTGACAGTACCGTCCGTTACAGGTATGAAAATTTAAAATTGATACTTTTGCGGGAAATTTTCTTAAAAATTCAAACTCGAGGGATTAATATGGATATATTTTCTCTATCCGTCATGAAATTGTATACAAAATAAATATGAAAAAATATAAATACGTGGAAAAAATTTTTTTTTTAAAAATTGGCAGTACCCTTATAGGTATGAAAATTTAAAATCCATACTTTTGTGGGAAATTTTCTTCAGATTCAAACTGGAGGGATAAATATGAATATGTTTTCTCTATCCGTCATGAAATTCTATACAAAATAAATATGAAAAATTATGAATACGTGAAAAAAAATTTTTTCTAAAAATTGACAGTACCGGCCCTTACAGGTATGAAAATTTAAAATTGATACTTTTGTGGGAAATTTTCTTCAGATTCAAACTGGAGGGATAAATATGGAAATGTTTTCTCTATCTGTCTTAAATTTCTATACAAAATAAATATGAAAAATTGCGAATGAGTGGAAAATTTTTTTTTCCAAATATTGACAGTACCCTTACAGGTATGAAAATTTAAAATTGATACTTTGATGGGAAATTTTCTTCAGATTCAAACTGGAGGGATAAATATGGATATGTTTTCTCTATGCGTCATGAAATTCTATACAAAATAAATATGCAAAATTATGAATACGTGGAAAATTTTTTTTTTTTAAAAATTGACCGTACCGTCCTTTACAGGTGTAAAAATTTAAAATTGATACTTTAATGGGAAATTTTCTTAAACTTTCAAACTGGAGTGATAAATATGGATATGTTTTCTCTATCCGTCATGAAATTCTATACAAAATAAATATGAAAAATTATGAGTACGTGGAAAAATTTTTTTTTTCCAAAAATTGACAGTACCATCCCTTACAGGTATGAAAATTTAAAACTGATACTTTTGTGGAAAATTTTCTTACAAGTTCAAACTGGAGGGATAAATATGGAAATGTTTTCTCTATCCGTCATAAAATTCTATACAAAATAAATATGCAAAATTATGAATACGTGGAAAAACATTTTTTTGAAAAAATTGACAGTACCGTCCCTTACAGGTATGAAAATTCAAAATTGACAGTTTTGTGGGAAATTTTCTTCAGATTCAAACTGGAGGGATAAATATGGAAATGTTTTCTCTATCCGTCTTAAAATTCTATACAAAATAAATATGAAAAATTGCGAATGAGTGGAAAATTTTTTTTTTCCAAATAAATATTGACAGTACCCTTACAGGTATGAAAATTTAAAATTGATACTTTTATGGGAAATTTTCTTCAGATTCAAACTGGAGGGATTAATATGGATATGTTTTCTCTATCCGTCATGAAATTTTATACAAAATAAATATGCAAAATTATGAATACGTGGAAAATTTTTTTTTTTTTAAAATTGACATTACCGTTTTTTTATAGGTGTAAAAATTTAAAATTGATACTTTAATGGGAAATTTTCTTAAAAATTCAAACTGGAGGGATAAATATGGATATGTTTTCTCTATCCGTCATGAAATTCTATACAAAATAAATATATGCAAAATTATGAATACGTGGAAAATTTTTTTTTTTTAAAAATTGACAGTACCGTAACCTTTACAGGTGTAAAAATTTAAAATTGATACTTTAATGGGAAATTTTCTTAAACTTTCAAACTGGAGGGATAAATATGGATATGTTTTCTCTATCCGTCATGAAATTCTATACAAAAGAAATATGAAAAATTATAAATACATGGAAAATTTTTTTTTTTTTTAAATTGACAGTACCGTCCTTTATAGGTATGAAAATTTAAAATTCATACTTTTGTGGGAAATTTTCTCAAAAATTCAAACTGGAGGGATAAATATGGATGTTTTCTCTATCCGTCATGAAATTCTTTACAAAATAAATATGAAAAATTATGAATACATGGAAAAATTTTTTTTATAAAAATTGACAGTACCGTCCCTTATAGGTATGAAAATTTAAAATTCATACTTTTGTGGGAAATTTTCTTCAGATTCAAACTGGAGGGATAAATATGGATATGTTTTCTCTATCCGTCAAGAAATTCTATACAAAATAAATATGAAAAATCATGAATACGTGGAAAAAAATTTTTTGAAAAAATTGACATTACCGTTTTTTTATAGGTGTAAAAATTTAAAATTGATACTTTAATGGGAAATTTTCTTAAACTTTCAAACTGGAGGGATAAATATGGAAATGTTTTCTCTATCTGTCTTAAAATTCTATACAAAATAAATATGAAAAATTGCGAATGAGTGGAAATTTTTTTTTTTTTTTTAAATTGACATTACCGTTTTTTTATAGGTGTAAAAATTTAAAATTGATACTTTAATGGGAAATTTTCTTAAAAATTCAAACTGGAGGGATAAATATGGATATGTTTTTTCTATCCGTCATGAAATTCTATACAAAATAAATATGCAAAATTATGAATACGTGGAAAAATTTTTTTTTTTTAAAAATTGACATTACCGTCCCTTACAGTTATGAAAATTTACAATTGATACTTTTGTGGGAAATTTTCTTAAAAATTCAAACTGGAGGGATAAATATGGATGTTTTCTCTATCCGTCATGAAATTCTATACAAAATAGATATGAAAAATCATGAATACGTGGAAAAAAATTTTTTGAAAAAATTGACATTACCGTTTTTTTATAGGTGTAAAAATTTAAAATTGATACTTTAATGGGAAATTTTCTTAAACTTTCAAACTGGAGGGATAAATATGGGTATGTTTTCTCTATCCGTCATGAAATTCTATACAAAATAAATATGAAAAATTATGAATACGTGGAAAATTTTTTTTTTTAAAAAATTGACAGTACTGTCCTTTACAGGTGTAAAAATTTAAAATTGATACTTTAATGGGAAATTTTCTTAACCTTTCAAACTGGAGGGATAAATATGGATATGTTTTCTCTATCCGTCATGAAATTCTATACAAAATAAATATGAAAAAATATAAATACGTGGAAAAATTTTTTTTTTTAAAAATTGACAGTACCGTCTCTTACAGGTATGAAAATTCAAAATTGACACTTTTGTGGGAAATTTTCTTCAGATTCAAACTGGAGGGATAAATATGGATATGTTTTCTCTATCCGTCATGAAATTCTATACAAAATAAATATGCAAAATTATGAATACGTGGAAAAATTTTTTTTTTTTAAAAATTGACAGTACCGTTACCTTTACAGGTGTAAAAATTTAAAATTGATACTTTAATGGGAAATTTTCTCAAAAATTCAAACTGGAGGGATAAATATGGATGTTTTCTCTATCCGTCATTAAATTCCATACAAAATAAATATGAAAAATTATGAATACGAGGAAAAAAATTTTTTCCGAAAAATTGATAGTACCGTCTCTCATAGGTATGAAAATTTAAAATTCATACTTTTGTGGGAAATTTTCTTCAGATTCAAACTGGAGGGATAAATATGGATATGTTTTCTCTATCCGTCATGAAATTCTATACAAAATAAATATGCAAAATTATAAATACGTGGAAAAAATTTTTTTTCTAAAAATTGACAGTACCGTCGTCCCTTACAGGTATGAAAATTCAAAATTCATACTTTTCTGGGAAATTTTCTTCAGATTCAAACTGGAGGGCTAAATATGGATATGTTTTCTCTATCCGTCATGAAATTCTATACAAAATAAATATGAAAAATTATAAATACGTGGAAAAAATTTTTTTTGAAAAAATTGACAGTACCGTCGTCCCTTACACGTATGAAAATTCAAAATTGATACTTTTGTGGGAAATTTTCTTGAGATTCAAACTGGAGGGATAAATATGGATATGTTTTCTCTATCCGTCATGAAATTCTATACAAAATAAATATGAAAAATTATGAATACGTGGAAAAAAATTTTTTCGAAGAAATTGACAGTACCGTTAATTACAGGTATGAAAATTTAAAACTGATACTTTTGTGGAAAATTTTCTTAAAAGTTCAAACTGGAGGGATAAATATGGAAATGTTTTCTCTATCCGTCATGAAATTCTATACAAAATAAATATGAAAAATTATAAATACGTGGAAAACATTTTTTTTCCAAAAATTGACAGTACCGTCCCTTATAGGTATGAAAATTCAAAATTGACACTTTTGTGGGAAATTTTCTTCAGATTCAAACTGGAGGGATAAATATGGATATGTTTTCTCTATCCGTCATGAAATTGTATACAAAATAAATATGAAAAATTATGAATACATGGAAAAAAATTTTTTTCTTAAAATTGACAGTACCGTCCTTTATAGGTATGAAAATTTAAAACTGATACTTTTGTGGAAAATTTTCTTAAAAGTTCAAACTGGAGGCATAAATATGGAAATGTTTTCTCTATCCGTCATGAAATTCTATACAAAATAAATATGAAAAAATATAAATACGTGGAAAAAATTTTTTTTTTAAAAATTGGCAGTACCGTCCCTTATAGGTATGAAAATTTAAAATCCATACTTTTGTGGGAAATTTTCTTCAGATTCAAACTGGAGGGATAAATATGAATATGTTTTCTCTATCCGTCATGAAATTCTATACAAAATAAATATGAAAAATTATGAATACGTGAAAAAAAAAATTTTCTAAAAATTGACAGTACCGGCCCGTACAGGTATGAAAATTTAAAATTGATACTTTTGCGGGAAATTTTCTTCAGATTCAAACTGGAGGGATAAATATGGAAATGTTTTCTCTATCTGTCTTAAATTTCTATACAAAATAAATATGAAAAATTGCGAATGAGTGGAAAATTTTTTTTTCCAAATATTGACAGTACCCTTACAGGTGTAAAAATTTAAAATTGATACTTTAATGGGAAATTTTCTTAAACTTTCAAACTGGAGGGATAAATATGGATATGTTTTCTCTATCCGTCATGAAATTCTATACAAAATAAATATGCAAAATTATGAATACGTGGAAATTTTTTTTTTTTTTAAAAATTGACATTACCGTCCCTTACAGTTATGAAAATTTACAATTGATACTTTTGTGGGAAATTTTCTTAAAAATTCAAACTGGAGGGATAAATATGGATGTTTTCTCTATCCGTCATGAAATTCTATACAAAAGAAATATAAAAAATTATAAATACATGGAAAATTTTTTTTTTTTTTAAAATTGACAGTACCGTCCTTTATAGGTATGAATTTTTAAAATTCATACTTTTGTGGGAAATTTTCTCAAAAATTCAAACTGGAGGGATAAATATGGATGTTTTCTCTATCGGTCATGAAATTCTATACAAAATAAATATGAAAAATTATGAATACGTGGAAAAAATTTTTTTTTATAAAAATTGACAGTACCGTCCCTTACAGGTATGAAAATTTAAAATAATTCATACTTTTGTGGAAAATTTTCTTCAGATTCAAACTGGAGGGATAAATATGAATATGTTTTCTCTATCCGTCATGAAATTCTATACAAAATAAATATGAAAAATTATGAATACGCGAAAAAAAATCTTTTTGAAAAAATTGACAGTACCGTCCCTTACAGGTATGAAAATTCAAAATTGACACTTTTGTGGGAAATTTTCTCAAAAATTCAAACTGGAGGGATAAATATGGATATGTTTTCTCTATCCGTCATGAAATTCTATACAAAATAAATATGAAAAATTATGAATACGTGGGAAAAAATTTTTTCGAAGAAATTGACAGTACCGTTCCTTACAGGTATGAAAATTTAAAACTGATACTTTTGTGGAAAATTTTCTTAAAAGTTCAAACTGGAGGGATAAATATGGAAATGTTTTCTCTATCCGTCATAAAATTCTATACAAAATTAATATGAAAAATTATGAATACGTGGAAAAAATTTATTTTCCAAAAATTGACAGTACCGTCCCTTATAGGGATGAAAATTTGAAATTCATACTTTTGTGGGAAATTTTCTTCAGATTCAAACTGGAGTGATAAATATGGATATGTTTTCTGTATCCGTCATGAAATTCTATACAAAATAAATATGAAAAATTATGAATACGTGAAAAAATTTTTTCTAAAAATTGGCAGTACCGTCCCTTATAGGTATGAAAATTTAAAATCCATACTTTTGTGGGAAATTTTCTTCAGATTCAAACTGGAGGGATAAATATGAATATGTTTTCACTATCCGTCATGAAATTCTATACAAAAGAAATATGAAAAATCATGAATACGTGGAAAAAAATTTTTTTCCCAAAAATTGACATTACCGTCCCTTACAGGTATGAAGATTTAAAACTGATACTTTTGTGGAAAATTTTCTTAAAAGTTCAAACTGGAGGCATAAATATGGAAATGTTTTCTCTATCCGTCATGAAATTCTATACAAAATAAATATGCAAAATTATGAATACGTGGAAAATTTTTTTTTTTTAAAAATTGACAGTACCGTAACCTTCACAGGTGTAAAAATTTAAAATTGATACTTTAATGGGAAATTTTCTTCAGATTCAAACTGGAGGGATAAATATGGATATGTTTTCTCTATCCGTCATGAAATTCTATACAAAATAATTATGAAAAATTATAAACGTGGAAAAAATTATTTTTCTAAAAATTGATAGTACCGTCCCTTACAGGTATGAAAATTTAAAATTGACACTTTTGTGGGAAATTTTCTTCAGATTCAAACTGGAGGGATAAATATGGATATGTTTTCTCTATCCGTCATGAAATTCTATACAAAAGAAATATGAAAAATTATAAATACATGGAAAAAAATTTTTTTTTTTAAAATTGACAGTATCGTCCCTTACAGGTATGAAAATTCAAAATTGACACTTTTGTGGGAAATTTTCTCAAAAATTCAAACTGGAGGGATAAATATGGATATTTTTTTTCTCTATCCGTCATGAAATTCTATACAAAATAAATATAAAAAATTATGAATACGTGAAAAAAAATTTTTTCTAAAAATTGGCAGTACCGTGCTTTATAGGTATGAAAATTTAAAACTGATACTTTTGTGGAAAATTTTCTTAAAAGTTCAAACTGGAGGAAATGTTAATATGGAAATGTTTTCTCTATCCGTCATGAAATTCTATACAAAATAAATATGAAAAAATATAAATACGTGGAAAAAAATTTTTTTTAAAAAATTGGCAGTACCGTCCCTTATAGGTATGAAAATTTAAAATCCATACTTTTGTGGGAAATTTTCTTCACATTCAAACTGGAGGGATAAATATGAATATGTTTTATCTATCCGTCATGAAATTCTATACAAAATAAATATGAAAAATTATGAATACGCGAAAAAAAAAATTTTCTAAAAATTGAAAGTACAGGGCCCTTACAGGTATGAAAATTTAAAATCCATACTTTTTTGGGAAATTTTCTTCAGATTCAAACTGGAGGGATAAATATGGATATGTTTTCTCTATCCGTCATGAAATTCTATACAAAATAAATATGAAAAATTATGAATACGCGAAAAAAAAATTTTTCTAAAAATTGACAGTACCGGGCCCTTACAGGTATGAAAATTTAAAATTGATACTTTTGTGGGAAATTTTCTTCAGATTCAAACTGGAGGGATAAATATGGAAATGTTTTCTCTATCTGTCTTAAAATTCTATACAAAATAAATATGAAAAATTGCGAATGAGTGGAAAAATTTTTTTTTTCCAAATATTGACAGTACCCTTACAGGTATGAAAATTTAAAATTGATACTTTTATGGGAAATTTTCTTCAGATTCAAACTGGAGGGATTAATATGGATATGTTTTCTCTACCCATCATGAAATTCTATACAAAATAAATATGCAAAATTATGAATACGTGGAAAATTTTTTTTTTTTTAAATTGACATTACCGTTTTTTTATAGGTGTAAAAATTTAAAATTGATACTTTAATGGGAAATTTTCTTAAAAATTCAAACTGGAGGGATAAATATGGATGTTTTCTCTATCCGTCATGAAATTCTATACAAAATAGATATGAAAAATCATGAATACGTGGAAAAAAATTTTTTGAAAAAATTGACATTACCGTTTTTTTATAGGTGTAAAAATTTAAAATTGATACTTTAATGGGAAATTTTCTTAAACTTTCAAACTGGAGGGATAAATATGGGTATGTTTTCTCTATCCGTCATGAAATTCTATACAAAATAAATATGAAAAATTATGAATACGTGGAAAATTTTTTTTTTTTAAAAATTGACAGTACTGTCCTTTACAGGTGTAAAAATTTAAAATTGATACTTTAATGGGAAATTTTCTTAACCTTTCAAACTGGAGGGATAAATATGGATATGTTTTCTCTATCCGTCATGAAATTCTATACAAAATAAATATGAAAAAATATAAATACGTGGAAAAAATTTTTTTTTTAAAAATTGACAGTACCGTCTCTTACAGGTATGAAAATTCAAAATTGACACATTTGTGGGAAATTTTCTTCAGATTCAAACTGGAGGGATAAATATGGATATGTTTTCTCTATCCGTCATGAAATTCTATACAAAATAAATATGCAAAATTATAAATACGTGGAAAAAATTTTTTTTCTAAAAATTGACAGTACCGTCGTCCCTTACAGGTATGAAAATTCAAAACTGATACTTTTGTGGGAAATTTTCTTAAAAGTTCAAACTGGAGGCATAAATATGGGTATGTTTTCTCTATCCGTCATGAAATTCTATACAAAATAAATATTAAAAATTATAAATACGTGGAAAAATTTTTTTTTCTAAAAATTGACAGTACCGTCTCTTACAGGTATGAAAATTCAAAATTGACACTTTTGTGGGAAATTTTCTCAAAATTCAAACTGGAGGGATAAATATGGATATGTTTTCTCTATCCGTCATGAAATTCTATACAAAATAAACATGAAAAATTATGAATACGTGAAAAAAATTTTTTTCTAAAAATTGGCAGTACCGTCCTTTATAGGTATGAAAATTTAAAACTGATACTTTTGTGGAAAATTTTCTTCAGATTCAAACTGGAGGGATAAATATGGAAATGTTTTCTCTATCTGTCTTAAAATTCTATACAAAATAAATATGAAAAATTGCGAATGAGTGGAAATTTTTTTTTTTTTTTTTTAAATTGACATTACCGTTTTTTTATAGGTGTAAAAATTTAAAATTGATACTTTAATGGGAAATTTTCTTAAAAATTCAAACTGGAGGGGTAAATATGGATATGTTTTTTCTATCCGTCATGAAATTCTATACAAAATAAATATGCAAAATTATGAATACGTGGAAATTTTTTTTTTTTTTAAAAATTGACATTACCGTCCCTTACAGTTATGAAAATTTACAATTGATACTTTTGTGGGAAATTTTCTTAAAAATTCAAACTGGAGGGATAAATATGGATGTTTTCTCTATCCGTCATGAAATTCTATACAAAATAGATATGAAAAATCATGAATACGTGGAAAAAAATTTTTTGAAAAAATTGACATTACCGTTTTTTTATAGGTGTAAAAATTTAAAATTGATACTTTAATGGGAAATTTTCTTAAACTTTCAAACTGGAGGGATAAATATGGGTATGTTTTCTCTATCCGTCATGAAATTCTATACAAAATAAATATGAAAAATTATGAATACGTGGAAATTTTTTTTTTTTTAAAAATTGACATTACTGTCCTTTACAGGTGTAAAAATTTAAAATTGATACTTTAATGGGAAATTTTCTTAACCTTTCAAACTGGAGGGATAAATATGGATATGTTTTCTCTATCCGTCATGAAATTCTATACAAAATAAATATGAAAAAATATAAATACGTGGAAAAATTTTTTTTTTTAAAAATTGACAGTACCGTCTCTTACAGGTATGAAAATTCAAAATTGACACTTTTGTGGGAAATTTTCTTCAGATTCAAACTGGAGGGATAAATATGGATATGTTTTCTCTATCCGTCATGAAATTGTATACAAAATAAATATGAAAAATTATGAATACATGGAAAAAAATTTTTTTCTTAAAATTGACAGTACCGTCCTTTATAGGTATGAAAATTTAAAACTGATACTTTTGTGGAAAATTTTCTTAAAAGTTCAAACTGGAGGCATAAATATGGAAATGTTTTCTCTATCCGTCATGAAATTCTATACAAAATAAATATGAAAAAATATAAATACGTGGAAAAAATTTTTTTTTTAAAAATTGGCAGTACCGTCCCTTATAGGTATGAAAATTTAAAATCCATACTTTTGTGGGAAATTTTCTTCAGATTCAAACTGGAGGGATAAATATGAATATGTTTTCTCTATCCGTCATGAAATTCTATACAAAATAAATATGAAAAATTATGAATACGTGAAAAAAAAATTTTTCTAAAAATTGACAGTACCGGCCCGTACAGGTATGAAAATTTAAAATTGATACTTTTGCGGGAAATTTTCTTCAGATTCAAACTGGAGGGATAAATATGGAAATGTTTTCTCTATCTGTCTTAAATTTCTATACAAAATAAATATGAAAAATTGCGAATGAGTGGAAAATTTTTTTTTCCAAATATTGACAGTACCCTTACAGTTATGAAAATTTACAATTGATACTTTTGTGGGAAATTTTCTTAAAAATTCAAACTGGAGGGATAAATATGGATGTTTTCTCTATCCGTCATGAAATTCTATACAAAAGAAATATAAAAAATTATAAATACATGGAAAAAATTTTTTTTTTTTAAAATTGACAGTACCGTCCTTTATAGGTATGAATTTTTAAAATTCATACTTTTGTGGGAAATTTTCTCAAAAATTCAAACTGGAGGGATAAATATGGATGTTTTCTCTATCGGTCATGAAATTCTATACAAAATAAATATGAAAAATTATGAATACGTGGAAAAAATTTTTTTTTATAAAAATTGACAGTACCGTCCCTTACAGGTATGAAAATTTAAAATAATTCATACTTTTGTGGAAAATTTTCTTCAGATTCAAACTGGAGGGATAAATATGAATATGTTTTCTCTATCCGTCATGAAATTCTATACAAAATAAATATGAAAAATTATGAATACGCGAAAAAAAATCTTTTTGAAAAAATTGACAGTACCGTCCCTTACAGGTATGAAAATTCAAAATTGACACTTTTGTGGGAAATTTTCTCAAAAATTCAAACTGGAGGGATAAATATGGATATGTTTTCTCTATCCGTCATGAAATTCTATACAAAATAAATATGAAAAATTATGAATACGTGGGAAAAAATTTTTTCGAAGAAATTGACAGTACCGTTCCTTACAGGTATGAAAATTTAAAACTGATACTTTTGTGGAAAATTTTCTTAAAAGTTCAAACTGGAGGGATAAATATGGAAATGTTTTCTCTATCCGTCATAAAATTCTATACAAAATTAATATGAAAAATTATGAATACGTGGAAAAAATTTATTTTCCAAAAATTGACAGTACCGTCCCTTATAGGGATGAAAATTTAAAATTGATACTTTAATGGGAAATTTTCTTAAACTTTCAAACTGGAGGGATAAATATGGGTATGTTTTCTCTATCCGTCATGAAATTCTATACAAAATAAATATGAAAAATTATGAATACGTGAAAAAAATTTTTTCTAAAAATTGACAGTACCGGCCCTTACAGGTATGAAAATTTAAAATTGATACTTTTGTGGGAAATTTTCTTCAGATTCAAACTGGAGGGATAAATATGGATATGTTTTCTCTATCCGTTATGAAATTCTATATAAAATAAATATTAAAAATTATGAATACGTGAAAAAAAAATTTTTTCTAAAAATTGACAGTACCGTCCCTTACAGGTATGAAATTTAAAATTGATACTTTTATGGGAAATTTTCTTCAGATTCAAACTGGAGGGATAAATATGGATATGTTTTCTCTATCCGTCATGAAATTCTATACAAAATAAATATGAAAAATTATGAATACGTGGAAAATTGTTTTTTTCCAAAAACTGACAGTACCATCCCTTACAGGTATGAAAATTTAAAACTGATACTTTTGTGGAAAATTTTCTTACAAGTTCAAACTGGAGGGATAAATATGGATATGTTTTCTCTATCCGTCATGAAATTCTATACAAAATAAATATTAAAAATTATAAATACGTGGAAAATTTTTTTTTTTCTAAAAATTGACCGTACCGTCCCTTACAGGTATGAAAATTTAAAACTGATACTTTTGTGGAAAATTTTCTTAAAAGTTCAAACTGGAGGGATAAATATGTAAATGTTTTCTCTATCCGTCATAAAATTCTATACAAAATAAATATGAAAAATTATGAATACGTGGAAAAAATTTATTTTCCAAAAATTGACAGTACCGC
Source organism: Pholcus phalangioides (assembly GCF_987345545.1). Taxonomy (NCBI): domain Eukaryota; kingdom Metazoa; phylum Arthropoda; class Arachnida; order Araneae; family Pholcidae; genus Pholcus; species Pholcus phalangioides. Next base: position 51,467,922 of record NW_028301602.1, on the reverse strand, counting down.
CCCTTATAGGGATGAAAATTTGAAATTCATACTTTTGTGGGAAATTTTCTTCAGATTCAAACTGGAGGAATTAATATGGATATGTTTTCTCTATCCGTCATGAAATTCTATACAAAATAAATATGCAAAATTATGAATACGTGGAAAAATGTTTTTTTCTAAAAATTGACAGTACCGTGCCTTATAGGTATGAATATTTAAAATTCATACTTTAATGGGAAATTTTCTTAAAAATTCAAACTGGAGGGATAAATATGGATATGTTTTCTCTATCCGTCATGAAATTCTATACAAAATAAATATGCAAAATTATGAATACGTGGAAAAATTTTTTTTTTTAAAAATTGACATTACCGTCCCTTACAGGTATGAAAATTTACAATTGATACTTTTGTGGGAAATTTTCTTAAAAATTCAAACTGGAGGGATAAATATGAATGTTTTCTCTATCCGTCATGAAATTCTATACAAAATAGATATGAAAAATCATGAATACGTGGAAAAAACTTTTTTGAAAAAATTGACATTACCGGTTTTTTTATAGGTGTAAAAATTTAAAATTGATACTTTAATGGGAAATTTTCTTAAACTTTCAAACTGGAGGGATAAATATGGATATGTTTTCTCTATCCGTCATGAAATTCTATACAAAATAAATATGAAAAATTATGAATACGTGGAAAAAATTTTTTTTCCAAAAATTGACAGTACCGTCCCTTATAGGTATGAAAATTTAAAATTCATACTTTTGTGGGAAATTTTCTTCAGATTCAAACTGGAGGGATAAATATGGATATGTTTTCTCTATCCGTCATGAAATTCTATACAAAATAAATATGAAAAATTATGAATACGTGAAAAAAAATTTTTTCTAAAAATTGACAGTACCGTCCCTTATAGGTATGAAAATTTAAAATCCATACTTTTTTGGGAAATTTTCTTCAGATTCAAACTGGAGGGATAAATATGGATATGTTTTCTCTATCCGTCATGAAATTCTATACAAAATAAATATGAAAAATTATAGATACGTGCAAAAAAAATTTTTTCAAAAAATTGACAGTACCGTCCCTTACAGGTATGAAAATTCAAAATTGGTACTTTTGTGGGAAATTTTCTTCAGATTCAAACTGGAGGGATAAATATGGAAATGTTTTCTCTATCCGTCTTAAAATTCTATACAAAATAAATATGCAAAATTATGAATACGTGGAAAATTTTTTTTTTTTTAAATTGACAGTACCGTCCTTTACAGGTGTAAAAATTTAAAACTGATACTTTAATGGGAAATTTTCTTAAACTTCCAAACTGGAGGGATAAATATGGGTATGTTTTCTCTATCCGTCATGAAATTCTATACAAAATAAATATTAAAAATTATACATACGTGGAAAAAATTTTTTTTCTAAAAATTGACAGTACCGTTTCTTATAGGTATGAAAATTTAAAATTCATACATTTATGGGAAATTTTCTACAGATTCAAACTGGAGGGATAAATATGGATATGTTTTTCTATCAGTCATAAAATTCTATACAAAATAAATATGAAAAATTATGAATACGTGAAAAAATTTTTTTTCTAAAAATTGACAGTACCGTCCCTTATAGGTATGAAAATTTAAAATCCATACTTTTGTGGGAAATTTTCTTCAGATTCAAACTGGAGGGATAAATATGGAAATGTTTTCTCTACCCGTCTTAAAATTCTATACAAAATAAATATGAAAAATAGCGAATGAGTGGAAAATTTTTTTTTTTTTAAAAATTGACAGTACCGTCCCTTATAGGTATGAAAATATAAAATTCATACTTTTGTGGGAAATTTTCTTCAGATTCAAACTGGAGGGATAAATATGGATATGTTTTCTCTATCCGTCATGAAATTCGATACAAAATAAATATGAAAAATTATAAATACGTGGAAAAAATTTTTTTTATAAAAATTGACAGTACCGTCCTTTATAGGTATGAAAATTTAAAATCCATACTTTTGTGGGAAATTTTCTTCAGATTCAAACTGGAGGGATAAATATGGATATGTTTTCTCTATCCGTCATGAAATTCTATACAAAATAAATATGAAAAATTATAAATACGTGCAAAAAAAATTTTTTCAAAAAATTGACAGTACCGTCCCTTACAGGTATGAAAATTCAAAATTGATACTTTTGTGGGAAATTTTCTTCAGATTCAAACTGGAGGGATAAATATGGAAATGTTTTCTCTATCCGTCTTAAAATTCTATACAAAATAAATATGAAAAATAGCGAATGAGTGGAAAAAATTTTTTTTCCAAAAATTGACAGTACCGTCCTTTACAGGTGTAAAAATTTAAAACTGATACTTTAATGGGAAATTTTCTTCAACTTCCAAACTGGAGGGATAAATATGGGTATGTTTTCTCTATCCGTCATGAAATTCTATACAAAATAAATATTAAAAATTATAAATACGTGGAAAAATTTTCTTTTCTAAAAATTGACAGTACCGTTTCTTATAGATATGAAAATTTAAAATTCATACATTTGTGGGAAATTTTCTTCAGATTCAAACTGGAGGGATAAATATGGATATGTTTTCTCTATCCGTCATGAAATTCTATACAAAATAAATATGAAAAATTATGAATACGTGGGAAAAAATTTTTTCGAAGAAATTGACAGTACCGTTCCTTACAGGTATGAAAATTTAAAACTGATACTTTTGTGGAAAATTTTCTTAAAAGTTCAAACTGGAGGGATAAATATGGAAATGTTTTCTCTATCCGTCATAAAATTCTATACAAAATTAATATGAAAAATTATGAATACGTGGAAAAAATTTATTTTCCAAAAATTGACAGTACCGTCCCTTATAGGGATGAAAATTTAAAATTGATACTTTAATGGGAAATTTTCTTCAGATTCAAACTGGAGGGATAAATATGGGTATGTTTTCTCTATCCGTCATGAAATTCTATACAAAATAAATATGAAAAATTATGAATACGTGAAAAAAATTTTTTCTAAAAATTGACAGTACCGGCCCTTACAGGTATGAAAATTTAAAATTGATACTTTTGTGGGAAATTTTCTTCAGATTCAAACTGGAGGGATAAATATGGATATGTTTTCTCTATCCATCATGAAATTTTATACAAAATAAATATTAAAAATTATAAATACGTGGAAAAATTTTTTTTTCTAAAAATTGACAGTACCGTTTCTTATAGGTATGAAAATTTAAAATTCATACTTTTGTGGGAAATTTTCTTCAGATTCAAACTGGAGGGATAAATATGGATATGTTTTCTCTATCTGTCATGAAATTCTATACAAAATAAATATGAAAAATTATGAATACGTGAAAAAAAAATTTTTCTAAAAATTGACAGTACCGTCCCTTATAGGTATGAAAATTTAAAATTCATACTTTTGTGGGAAATTTTCTTCAGATTCAAACTAGACGGATAAATATGGATATGTTTTCTCTATCCGTCATGAAATTCTATACAAAATAAATATGCAAAATTATGAATACGTGGAAAATTTTTTTTTTTTTTAAAATTGACAGTACCGTTACCTTTACAGGTGTAAAAATTTAAAATTGATACTTTAATGGGAAATTTTCTCAAAAATTCAAACTGGAGGGATAAATATGGATGTTTTCTCTATCCGTCATTAAATTCTATACAAAATAAATATGAAAAATTATGAATACGAGGAAAAAAATTTTTTCCGAAAAATTCATAGTACCGTCTCTCATAGGTATGAAAATTTAAAATTCATACTTTTGTGGGAAATTTTCTTCAGATTCAAACTGGAGGGCTAAATATGGATATGTTTTCTCTATCCGTCATGAAATTCTATACAAAATAAATATGAAAAATTATAAATACGTGGAAAAAATTTTTTTTCTAAAAATTGACAGTACCGTCGTCCCTTACAGGTATGAAAATTCAAAATTGATACTTTTGTGGGAAATTTTCTTGAGATTCAAACTGGAGGGATAAATATGGATATGTTTTCTCTATCCGTCATGAAATTCTATACAAAATAAATATGAAAAATTATAAATACGTGGAAAAAAATTTTTTCGAAGAAATTGACAGTACCGTTCCTTACATGTATGAAAATTTAAAACTGATACTTTTGTGGAAAATTTTCTTAAAAGTTCAAACTGGAGGGATAAATATGGAAATGTTTTCTCTACCCGTCATAAAATTCTATACAAAATAAATATGAAAAATTATGAATACGTGGGAAATTTTTTTTTTCCAAAAATTGACAGTACCATACCTTACAGGTATGAAAATTTAAAACTGATACATTTGTGGAAAATTTTCTTGAGATTCAAACTGGAGGGATAAATATGGAAATGTTTTCTCTATCCGTCATGAAATTCTATACAAAATAAATATGAAAAATTATAAATACGTGGAAAAAATTTTTTTCCAAAAATTGACAGTACCGTCCCTTATAGGTATGAAAATTCAAAATTGACACTTTTGTGGGAAATTTTCTTCAGATTCAAACTGGAGGGATAAATATGAATATGTTTTCTCTATCCGTCATGAAATTCTATACAAAATAGATATGAAAAATCATGAATACGTGGAAAAAAATTTTTTGAAAAAACTGACATTACCGTTTTTTTATAGGTCTAAAAATTTAAAATTGATACTTTAATGGGAAATTTTCTTAAAAATTCAAACTGGAGGGATAAATATGGATATGATTTCTCTATCCGTCATGAAATTCTATAAAAATAATTATGAAAAATTATAAATACGTGGAAAAAATTTTTTTTCCAAATATTGACAGTACCGTAACCTTTACAGGTGTAAAAATTTAAAATTGATACTTTAATGGGAAATTTTCTTAAACTTTCAAACTGGAGGGATAAATATGGATATGTTTTCTCTATCCGTCATGAAATTCTATACAAAATAATTATGAAAAATTATAAATACGTGGAAAAAATTATTTTTCTAAAAATTGATAGTACCGTCCCTTACAGGTATGAAAATTTAAAATTGACACTTTTGTGGGAAATTTTCTTCAGATTCAAACTGGAGGGATAAATATGGATATGTTTTCTCTATCCGTCATGAAATTCTATACAAAAGAAATATGAAAAATTATAAATACATGGAAAAAAATTTTTTTTTTTAAAATTGACAGTACCGTCCTTTATAGGTATGAAAATTTAAAATTCATACTTTTGTTGGAAATTTTCTCAAAAATTCAAACTGGAGGGATAAATATGGATGTTTTCTCTATCGGTCATGAAATTCTATACAAAATAAATATGAAAAATTATGAATACGTGGAAAAAATTTTTTTATAAAAATTGACAGTACCGTCCCTTACAGGTATGAAAATTTAAAATTCATACTTTTGTGGAAAATTTTCTTCAGATTCAAACTGGAGGGATAAATATGAATATGTTTTCTCTATCCGTCATGAAATTCTATACAAAATAAATATGAAAAATTATGAATACGTGAAAAATTTTTTTTTCTAAAAATTGACAGTACCGGCCCTTACAGGTATGAAAATTTAAAATTGATACTTTTGTGGGAAATTTTCTTAAAAATTCAAACTGGAGTGATAAATATGGATGTTTTCTCTATCCGTCATGAAATTCTATACAAAATAGATATGAAAAATCATGAATACGTGGAAAAAAATTTTTTGAAAAAATTGACATTACCGTTTTTTTATAGGTCTAAAAATTTAAAATTGATACTTTAATGGGAAATTTTCTTAAACTTTCAAACTGGAGGGATAAATATGGGTATGTTTTCTGTATCCGTCATGAAATTCTATACAAAATAAATATGAAAAATTATGAATACATGGAAAAAAAATTTTTTCCCAAAAATTGACATTACCGTCCCTTACAGGTATGAAGATTTAAAACTGATACTTTTGTGGAAAATTTTCTTAAACTTTCAAACTGGAGGGATAAATATGGATATGATTTCTCTATCCGTCATGAAATTCTATAAAAATAATTATGAAAAATTATAAATACGTGGAAAAAATTTTTTTTCTAAAAATTGATAGTACTGTCCCTTACAGGTATGAAAATTTAAAATTGACACTTTTGTGGGAAATTTTCTTCAGATTCAAACTGGAGGGATAAATATGGATATGTTTTCTCTATCCGTCATGAAATTCTATACAAAATAAATATGCAAAATTATGAATACGTGAAAAAAAAAATTTTCTAAAAATTGACAGTACCGGCCCTTACAGGTATGGAAATTTAAAATTGATACTTTTGTGGGAAATTTTCTTCAGATTCAAACTGGAGGGATAAATATGGAAATGTTTTCTCTATCCGTCTTAAAATTCTATACAAAATAAATATGAAAAATTGCGAATGAGTGGAAAATTTTTTTTTTCCAAATATTGACAGTACCCTTACAGGTATGAAAATTTAAAATTGATACTTTTATGGGAAATTTTCTTCAGATTCAAACTGGAGGGATAAATATGGATATGTTTTCTCTATCCGTCATGAAATTCTATACAAAATAAATATGCAAAATTATGAATACGTGGAAAATTTTTTTTTTTTTAAAAATTGACATTACCGTCCCTTAGAGTTATGAAAATTTACAATTGATACTTTTGTGGGAAATTTTCTTAAAAATTCAAACTGGAGGGATAAATATGGATGTTTTCTCTATCCGTCATGAAATTCTATACAAAATAAATATGAAAAATTATGAATACGTGAAAAAATTTTTTTTCTAAAAATTGGCATCCCTTATAGGTATGAAAATTTAAAATCCATACTTTTGTGGGAAATTTTCTTCAGATTCAAACTGGAGGGATAAATATGAATATGTTTTCTCTATCCGTCATGAAATTCTATACAAAATAAATATGCAAAATTATGAATACGTGGAAAAAAATTTTTTGAAAAAATTGACATTACCGTCCCTTACAGTTATGAAAATTTACAATTAATACTTTTGTGGGAAATTTTCTTAATAATTCAAACTGGAGGGATAAATATGGATGTTTTCTCTATCCGTCATGAAATTCTATACAAAATAGATATGAAAAATCATGAATACGTGGAAAAAAATTTTTGGAAAAAATTGACATTACCGTTTTTTTATAGGTGTAAAAATTTAAAATTGATACTTTAATGGGAAATTTTCTTAAACTTTCAAACTGGAGGGATAAATATGGGTATGTTTTCTCTATCCGTCATGAAATTCTATACAAAATAAATATGAAAAATTATGAATACGTGAAAAAAATTTTTTCTAAAAATTGACAGTACCGGCCCTTACAGGTATGAAAATTTAAAATTGATACTTTTGTGGGAAATTTTCTTCAGATTCAAACTGGAGGGATAAATATGGATATGTTTTCTCTATCCGTTATGAAATTCTATATAAAATAAATATTAAAAATTATGAATACGTGAAAAAATTTTTTTTTCTAAAAATTGACAGTACCGTCCCTTACAGGTATGAAAATTTAAAATTGATACTTTTATGGGAAATTTTCTTCAGATTCAAACTGGAGGGATAAATATGGATATGTTTTCTCTATCCGCCATGAAATTCTATACAAAATAAATATGAAAAATTATGAATACGTGGAAAATTGTTTTTTTCCAAAAACTGACAGTACCATCCCTTACAGGTACGAAAATTTAAAACTGATACTTTTGTGGAAAATTTTCTTACAAGTTCAAACTGGAGGGATAAATATGGAAATGTTTTCTCTATCCGTCATAAAATTCTATACAAAATAAATATGAAAAATTATGAATACATGGAAAAAAAATTTTTTCCAAAAATTGACAGTACCGTCCCTTATAGGTATGAAAATTTAAAATTCATACTTTTGTGGAAAATTTTCTTCAGATTCAAACTGGAGGGATAAATATGGATATGTTTTCTCTATCCGTCATGAAATTCTATACAAAATAAATATTAAAAATTATAAATACGTGGAAAATTTTTTTTTTTCTAAAAATTGACTGTACCGTCCCTTACAGGTATGAAAATTCAAAATTGACACTTTTGTGGGAAATTTTCTCAAAAATTCAAACTGGAGGGATAAATATGGATATGTTTTCTCTATCCGTCATGAAATTCTATACAAAATAAATATGCAAAATTATGAATACGTGGAAACTTTTTTTTTTTTTTAAAATTGACAGTACCGTCCCTTACAGGTATGAAAATTTAAAACTGATACTTTTGTGGAAAATTTTCTTAAAAGTTCAAACTGGAGGGATAAATATGTAAATGTTTTCTCTATCCGTCATAAAATTCTATACAAAATAAATATGAAAAATTATGAATACGTGGAAAAAATTTATTTTCCAAAAATTGACAGTACCGCCCCTTATAGGGATGAAAATTTGAAATTCATACTTTTGTGGGAAATTTTCTTCAGATTCAAACTGGAGGAATTAATATGGATATGTTTTATCTATCCGTCATGAAATTCTATACAAAATAAATATGCAAAATTATGAATACGTGGAAAAATTTTTTTTTTTAAAAATTGACATTACCGTCCCTTACAGGTATGAAAATTTAGAATTGATACTTTTGTGGGAAATTTTCTTAAAAATTCAAACTGGAGGGATAAATATGAATGTTTTCTCTATCCGTCATGAAATTCTATACAAAATAGATATGAAAAATCATGAATACGTGGAAAAAACTTTTTTGAAAAAATTGACATTACCGGTTTTTTTATAGGTGTAAAAATTTAAAATTGATACTTTAATGGGAAATTTTCTTAAACTTTCAAACTGGAGGGATAAATATGGATATGTTTTCTCTATCCGTCATGAAATTCTATACAAAATAATTATGAAAAATTGCGAATACGTGGAAAATTTTTTTTTTCCAAAAATTGACGGTACCGTCTCTTACAGGTATGAAAATTCAAAATTCATACTTTAGTGGGAAATTTTCTTCAGATTCAAACTGGAGGGATAAATATGGATATGTTTTCTCTATCCGTCATGAAATTCTATACAAAATAAATATGAAAAATTATAAATAGGTGAAAAAAAAAATTTTTGAAAAAATTGACAGTACCGTCCCTTATAGGTATGAAAATTTAAAATTCATACTTTTGTGGGAAATTTTCTTCAGATTCAAACTGGAGGGATAAATATGGATATGTTTTCTCTATCCGTCATGAAATTCTATACAAAATAAATATGAAAAATTATGAATACGTGAAAAAAAATTTTTTCTAAAAATTGACAGTACCGTCCCTTATAGGTATGAAAATTTAAAATCCATACTTTTGTGGGAAATTTTCTTCAGATTCAAACTGGAGGGATAAATATGGAAATGTTTTCTCTACCCGTCTTAAAATTCTATACAAAATAAATATGAAAAATAGCGAATGAGTGGAAAATTTTTTTTTTTTGAAAAATTGACAGTACCGTCCCTTATAGGTATGAAAATATAAAATTCATACTTTTGTGGGAAATTTTCTTCAGATTCAAACTGGAGGGATAAATATGGATATGTTTTCTCTATCCGTCATGAAATTCGATACAAAATAAATATGAAAAATTATAAATACGTGGAAAAAAATTTTTTTATAAAAATTGACAGTACCGTCCTTTATAGGTATGAAAATTTAAAATTCATACTTTTGTGGGAAATTTTCTTCAGATTCAAACTAGACGGATAAATATGGATATGTTTTCTCCATCCGTCATGAAATTCTATACAAAATAAATATGCAAAATTATGAATACGTGGAAATTTTTTTTTTTTTTAAATTGACAGTACCGTCCTTTACAGGTGTAAAAATTTAAAACTGATACTTTAATGGGAAATTTTCTTCAGATTCAAACTGGAGTGATAAATATGGATATGTTTTCTCTATCCGTCATGAAATTCTATACAAAATAAATATGAAAAATTATAAATACGTGCAAAAAAATTTTTTTCAAAAAATTGACAGTACCGTCCCTTACAGGTATGAAAATTCAAAATTGATACTTTTGTGGGAAATTTTCTTCAGATTCAAACTGGAGGGATAAATATGGAAATGTTTTCTCTACCCGTCTTAAAATTCTATACAAAATAAATATGAAAAATAGCGAATGAGTGGAAAATTTTTTTTTTTTTTAAAAATTGACAGTACCGTCCCTTATAGGTATGAAAATTTAAAATTCATACTTTTGTGGGAAATTTTCTTCAGATTCAAACTGGAGGGATAAATATGGATATGTTTTCTCTATCTGTCATGAAATTCGATACAAAATAAATATGAAAAATTATAAATACGTGGAAAAAAATTTTTTTATAAAAATTGACAGTACCGTCCTTTATAGGTATGAAAATTTAAAATTCATACTTTTGTGGGAAATTTTCTTCAGATTCAAACTAGACGGATAAATATGGATATGTTTTCTCTATCCGTCATGAAATTCTATACAAAATAAATATGCAAAATTATGAATACGTGGAAAATTTTTTTTTTTTTAAATTGACAGTACCGTCCTTTACAGGTGTAAAAATTTAAAACTGATACTTTAATGGGAAATTTTCTTCAGATTCAAACTGGAGTGATAAATATGGATATGTTTTCTCTATCCGTCATGAAATTCTATACAAAATAAATATGGAAAATTATGAATACGTGGAAAAATATTTTTTTTATAAAAATTGACAGTACCGTCCTTTATAGGTATGAAAATTTAAAATCCATACTTTTGTGGGAAATTTTCTTCAGATTCAAACTGGAGGGATAAATATGGATATGTTTTCTCTATCTGTCATGAAATTCTATACAAAATAAATATGAAAAATTATGAATACGTGAAAAAAAATTTTTTCTAAAAATTGACAGTACCGTCCCTTATAGGTATGAAAATTTAAAATCCATACCTTTGTGGGAAATTTTCTTCAGATTCAAACTGGAGGGATAAATATGGAAATGTTTTCTCTATCCGTCTTAAAATTCTATACAAAATAAATATGAAAAATAGCGAATGAGTGGAAAATTTTTTTTTTTTAAAAATTGACAGTACCGTTTCTTACAGGTATGAAAATTCAAAATTGACACTTTTGTGGGAAATTTTCTCAAAAATTCAAACTGGAGGGATAAATATGGGTATGTTTTCTCTATCCGTCATGAAATTTTATACAAAATAAATATTAAAAATTATAAATACGTGGAAAAATTTTTTTTTCTAAAAATTGACAGTACCGTTTCTTATAGGTATGAAAATTTAAAATTCATATATTTGTGGGAAATTTTCTTCAGATTCAAACTGGAGGGATAAATATGGATATGTTTTCTCTATCCGTCATGAAATTCTATACAAAATAAATATGAAAAATTATAAATACGTGGAAAAAAATTTTTTTGAAAAAATTGACAGTACCGTCCCTTATAGGTATGAAAATTTAAAATTCATACTTTTGTGGGAAATTTTCTTCAGATTCAAACTGGAGGGATAAATATGGATATGTTTTCTCTATCTGTCATGAAATTCTATACAAAATAAATATGAAAAATTATGAATACGTGAAAAAAAATTTTTTCTAAAAATTGACAGTACCGTCCCTTATAGGTATGAAAATTTAAAATCCATACTTTTGTGGGAAATTTTCTTCAGATTCAAACTGGAGGGATAAATATGGAAATGTTTTCTCTATCCGTCTTAAAATTCTATACAAAATAAATATGAAAAATTGCGAATGAGTGGAAAAATTTTTTTTTTTAAAAATTGACAGTACCGTCCCTTACAGGTATGAAAATTTAAAATTGACACTTTTGTGGGAAATTTTCTCAAAAATTCAAACTGGAGGGATAAATATGGATATGTTTTCTCTATCCGTCATGAAATTCTATACAAAATAAATATGCAAAATTATGAATACGTGGAAACTTTTTTTTTTTTTTTAAATTGACAGTACCGTCCCTTACAGGTATGAAAATTTAAAACTGATACTTTTGTGGAAAATTTTCTTAAAAGTTCAAACTGGAGGGATAAATATGTAAATGTTTTCTCTATCCGTCATAAAATTCTATACAAAATAAATATGAAAAATTATGAATACGTGGAAAAAATTTATTTTCCAAAAATTGACAGTACCGCCCCTTATAGGGATGAAAATTTGAAATTCATACTTTTGTGGGAAATTTTCTTCAGATTCAAACTGGAGGAATTAATATGGATATGTTTTCTCTATCCGTCATGAAATTCTATACAAAATAAATATGCAAAATTATGAATACGTGGAAAAATGTTTTTTTCTAAAAATTGACAGTACCGTCCCTTATAGGTTTGAAAATTTAAAATTCATACTTTAATGGGAAATTTTCTTAAAAATTCAAACTGGAGGGATAAATATGGATATGTTTTCTCTATCCGTCATGAAATTCTATACAAAATAAATATGCAAAATTATGAATACGTGGAAAAATTTTTTTTTTTAAAAATTGACATTACCGTCCCTTACAGGTATGAAAATTTACAATTGATACTTTTGTGGGAAATTTTCTTAAAAATTCAAACTGGAGGGATAAATATGAATGTTTTCTCTATCCGTCATGAAATTCTATACAAAATAGATATGAAAAATCATGAATACGTGGAAAAAACTTTTTTGAAAAAATTGACATTACCGTTTTTTTATAGGTGTAAAAATTTAAAATTGATACTTTAATGGGAAATTTTCTTAAACTTTCAAACTGGAGGGATAAATATGGATATGTTTTCTCTATCCGTCATGAAATTCTATACAAAATAAATATGAAAAATTATGAATACGTGGAAAAAAAATTTTTTCCAAAAATTGACAGTACCGTCCCTTATAGGTATGAAAATTTAAAATTCATACTTTTGTGGGAAATTTTCTTCAGATTCAAACTGGAGGGATAAATATGGATATGTTTTCTCTATCCGTCATGAAATTCTATACAAAATAAATATGAAAAATTATGAATACGTGGAAAAAAACTTTTTTCCAAAAATTGACAGTACCGTCCCTTATAGGTATGAAAATTTAAAATTCATACTTTTGTGGGAAATTTTCTTCAGATTCAAACTGGAGGGATAAATATGGATATGTTTTCTCTATCCGTCATGAAATTCTATACAAAATAAATATTAAAAATTATAAATACGTGGAAAATTTTTTTTTTTCTAAAAATTGACCGTACCGTCCCTTACAGGTATGAAAATTCAAAATTGACACTTTTGTGGGAAATTTTCTCAAAAATTCAAACTGGAGGGATAAATATGGATATGTTTTCTCTATCCGTCATGAAATTCTATACAAAATAAATATGCAAAATTATGAATACGTGGAAACTTTTTTTTTTTTTTTAAAATTGACAGTACCGTCCCTTACAGGTATGAAAATTTAAAACTGATACTTTTGTGGAAAATTTTCTTAAAAGTTCAAACTGGAGGGATAAATATGTAAATGTTTTCTCTATCCGTCATAAAATTCTATACAAAATAAATATGAAAAATTATGAATACGTGGAAAAAATTTATTTTCCAAAAATTGACAGTACCGCCCCTTATAGGTATGAAAATTTAAAATTCATACTTTAATGGGAAATTTTCTTAAAAATTCAAACTGGAGGGATAAATATGGATATGTTTTCTCTATCCGTCATGAAATTCTATACAAAATAAATATGCAAAATTATGAATACGTGGAAAAATTTTTTTTTTTTAAAAATTGACATTACCGTCCCTTACAGGTATGAAAATTTACAATTGATACTTTTGTGGGAAATTTTCTTAAAAATTCAAACTGGAGGGATAAATATGGATATGTTTTCTCTATCCGTCATGAAATTCTATACAAAATAAATATGCAAAATTATGAATACGTGGAAAAATTTTTTTTTTTCTAAAAATTGACAGTACCGTCCCTTATAGGTATGAAAATTTAAAATTCATACTTTAATGGGAAATTTTCTTAAAAATTCAAACTGGAGGGATAAATATGGATATGTTTTCTCTATCCGTCATGAAATTCTATACAAAATAGATATGAAAAATCATGAATACGTGGAAAAAACTTTTTTGAAAAAATTGACATTACCGTTTTTTTATAGGTGTAAAAATTTAAAATTGATACTTTAATGGGAAATTTTCTTAAACTTTCAAACTGGAGGGATAAATATGGATATGTTTTCTCTATCCGTCATGAAATTCTATACAAAATAAATATGAAAAATTATGAATACGTGGAAAAAAACTTTTTTCCAAAAATTGACAGTACCGTCCCTTATAGGTATGAAAATTTAAAATTCATACTTTTGTGGGAAATTTTCTTCAGATTCAAACTGGAGGGATAAATATGGATATGTTTTCTCTATCCGTCATGAAATTCTATACAAAATAAATATTAAAAATTATAAATACGTGGAAAATTTTTTTTTTTCTAAAAATTGACCGTACCGTCCCTTACAGGTATGAAAATTCAAAATTGACACTTTTGTGGGAAATTTTCTCAAAAATTCAAACTGGAGGGATAAATATGGATATGTTTTCTCTATCCGTCATGAAATTCTATACAAAATAAATATGCAAAATTATGAATACGTGGAAACTTTTTTTTTTTTTAAAATTGACAGTACCGTCCCTTACAGGTATGAAAATTTAAAACTGATACTTTTGTGGAAAATTTTCTTAAAAGTTCAAACTGGAGGGATAAATATGTAAATGTTTTCTCTATCCGTCATAAAATTCTATACAAAATAAATATGAAAAATTATGAATACGTGGAAAAAATTTATTTTCCAAAAATTGACAGTACCGCCCCTTATAGGGATGAAAATTTGAAATTCATACTTTTGTGGGAAATTTTCTTCAGATTCAAACTGGAGGAATTAATATGGATATGTTTTCTCTATCCGTCATGAAATTCTATACAAAATAAATATGCAAAATTATGAATACGTGGAAAAAACTTTTTTGAAAAAATTGACATTACCGTTTTTTTATAGGTGTAAAAATTTAAAATTGATACTTTAATGGGAAATTTTCTTAAACTTTCAAACTGGAGGGATAAATATGGATATGCATGAAATTCTATACAAAATAAATATGAAAAATTATGAATACGTGGAAAAAAACTTTTTTCCAAACATTGACAGTACCGTCCCTTATAGGTATGAAAATTTAAAATTCATACTTTTGTGGGAAATTTTCTTCAGATTCAAACTGGAGGGATAAATATGGATATGTTTTCTCTATCCGTCATGAAATTCTATACAAAATAAATATTAAAAATTATAAATACGTGGAAAATTTTTTTTTTTCTAAAAATTGACCGTACCGTCCCTTACAGGTATGAAAATTCAAAATTGACACTTTTGTGGGAAATTTTCTCAAAAATTCAAACTGGAGGGATAAATATGGATATGTTTTCTCTATCCGTCATGAAATTCTATACAAAATAAATATGCAAAATTATGAATACGTGGAAACTTTTTTTTTTTTTTAAAATTGACAGTACCGTCCCTTACAGGTATGAAAATTTAAAACTGATACTTTTGTGGAAAATTTTCTTAAAAGTTCTAACTGGAGGGATAAATATGTAAATGTTTTCTCTATCCATCATAAAATTCTATACAAAATAAATATGAAAAATTATGAATACGTGGAAAAAATTTATTTTCCAAAAATTGACAGTACCGCCCCTTATAGGTATGAAAATTTAAAATTCATACTTTAATGGGAAATTTTCTTAAAAATTCAAACTGGAGGGATAAATATGGATATGTTTTCTCTATCCGTCATGAAATTCTATACAAAATAAATATGCAAAATTATGAATACGTGGAAAAATGTTTTTTTCTAAAAATTGACAGTACCGTCCCTTATAGGTATGAAAATTTAAAATTCATACTTTAATGGGAAATTTTCTTAAAAATTCAAACTGGAGGGATAAATATGGATATGTTTTCTCTATCCGTCATGAAATTCTATACAAAATAAATATGCAAAATTATGAATACGTGGAAAAATTTTTTTTTTTTAAAAATTGACATTACCGTCCCTTACAGGTATGAAAATTTACAATTGATACTTTTGTGGGAAATTTTCTTAAAAATTCAAACTGGAGGGATAAATATGAATGTTTTCTCTATCCGTCATGAAATTCTATACAAAATAGATATGAAAAATCATGAATACGTGGAAAAAACTTTTTTGAAAAAATTGACATTACCGTTTTTTTATAGGTGTAAAAATTTAAAATTGATACTTTAATGGGAAATTTTCTTAAACTTTCAAACTGGAGGGATAAATATGGATATGTTTTCTCTATCCGTCATGAAATTCTATACAAAATAAATATGAAAAATTATGAATACGTGGAAAAAAAATTTTTTCCAAAAATTGACAGTACCGTCCCTTATAGGTATGAAAATTTAAAATCCATACTTTTTTGGGAAATTTTCTTCAGATTCAAACTGGAGGGATAAATATGGATATGTTTTCTCTATCCGTCATGAAATTCTATACAAAATAAATATGAAAAATTATAGATACGTGCAAAAAAAATTTTTTCAAAAAATTGACAGTACCGTCCCTTACAGGTATGAAAATTCAAAATTGGTACTTTTGTGGGAAATTTTCTTCAGATTCAAACTGGAGGGATAAATATGGAAATGTTTTCTCTATCCGTCTTAAAATTCTATACAAAATAAATATGCAAAATTATGAATACGTGGAAAATTTTTTTTTTTTTAAATTGACAGTACCGTCCTTTACAGGTGTAAAAATTTAAAACTGATACTTTAATGGGAAATTTTCTTAAACTTCCAAACTGGAGGGATAAATATGGGTATGTTTTTCTATCAGTCATAAAATTCTATACAAAATAAATATGAAAAATTATGAATACGTGAAAAAAAATTTTTTCTAAAAATTGACAGTACCGTCCCTTATAGGTATGAAAATTTAAAATTCATACTTTAATGGGAAATTTTCTTAAAAATTCAAACTGGAGGGATAAATATGGATATGTTTTCTCTATCCGTCATGAAATTCTATACAAAATAAATATGCAAAATTATGAATACGTGGAAAAATTTTTTTTTTTAAAAATTGACATTACCGTCCCTTACAGGTATGAAAATTTACAATTGATACTTTTGTGGGAAATTTTCTTAAAAATTCAAACTGGAGGGATAAATATGAATGTTTTCTCTATCCGTCATGAAATTCTATACAAAATAGATATGAAAAATCATGAATACGTGGAAAAAACTTTTTTGAAAAAATTGACATTACCGTTTTTTTATAGGTGTAAAAATTTAAAATTGATACTTTAATGGGAAATTTTCTTAAACTTTCAAACTGGAGGGATAAATATGGATATGTTTTCTCTATCCGTCATGAAATTCTATACAAAATAAATATGAAAAATTATGAATACGTGGAAAAAAACTTTTTTCCAAAAATTGACAGTACCGTCCCTTATAGGTATGAAAATTTAAAATTCATACTTTTGTGGGAAATTTTCTTCAGATTCAAACTGGAGGGATAAATATGGATATGTTTTCTCTATCCGTCATGAAATTCTATACAAAATAAATATGAAAAATTATGAATACGTGAAAAAAAAAATTTTCTAAAAATTGACAGTACCGTCCCTTATAGGTATGAAAATTTAAAATCCATACTTTTTTGGGAAATTTTCTTCAGATTCAAACTGGAGGGATAAATATGGATATGTTTTCTCTATCCGTCATGAAATTCTATACAAAATAAATATGAAAAATTATAGATACGTGCAAAAAAAATTTTTTCAAAAAATTGACAGTACCGTCCCTTACAGGTATGAAAATTCAAAATTGGTACTTTTGTGGGAAATTTTCTTCAGATTCAAACTGGAGGGATAAATATGGAAATGTTTTCTCTATCCGTCTTAAAATTCTATACAAAATAAATATGCAAAATTATGAATACGTGGAAAAATTTTTTTTTTTTAAATTGACAGTACCGTCCTTTACAGGTGTAAAAATTTAAAACTGATACTTTAATGGGAAATTTTCTTAAACTTCCAAACTGGAGGGATAAATATGGGTATGTTTTCTCTATCCGTCATGAAATTCTATACAAAATAAATATTAAAAATTATACATACGTGGAAAAAATTTTTTTTCTAAAAATTGACAGTACCGTTTCTTATAGGTATGAAAATTTAAAATTCATACATTTATGGGAAATTTTCTACAGATTCAAACTGGAGGGATAAATATGGATATGTTTTTCTATCAGTCATAAAATTCTATACAAAATAAATATGAAAAATTATGAATACGTGAAAAAATTTTTTTTCTAAAAATTGACAGTACCGTCCCTTATAGGTATGAAAATTTAAAATCCATACTTTTGTGGGAAATTTTCTTCAGATTCAAACTGGAGGGATAAATATGGATATGTTTTCTCTATCCGTCATGAAATTCTATACAAAATAAATATGAAAAATTATAAATACGTGCAAAAAAATTTTTTTCAAAAAATTGACAGTACCGTCCCTTACAGGTATGAAAATTCAAAATTGATACTTTTGTGGGAAATTTTCTTCAGATTCAAACTGGAGGGATAAATATGGAAATGTTTTCTCTACCCGTCTTAAAATTCTATACAAAATAAATATGAAAAATAGCGAATGAGTGGAAAAATTTTTTTTTCAAAAAATTGACAGTACCGTCCTTTACAGGTGTAAAAATTTAAAACTGATACTTTAATGGGAAATTTTCTTAAACTTCCAAACTGGAGGGATAAATATGGGTATGTTTTCTCTATCCGTCATGAAATTCTATACAAAATAAATATTAAAAATTATAAATACGTGGAAAAATTTTTTTTTCTAAAAATTGACAGTACCGTTTCTTATAGGTATGAAAATTTAAAATTCATACATTTGTGGGAAATTTTCTTCAGATTCAAACTGGAGGAATAAATATGGATATGTTTTCTCTATCCGTCATGAAATTCTATACAAAATAAATATGAAAAATTATAAATACGTGGAAAAAAATTTTTTTGAAAAAATTGACAGTACCGTCCCTTACAGTTATGAAAATTCAAAATTGACACTTTTGTGGGAAATTTTCTCAAAAATTCAAACTGGAGGGATAAATATGGGTATGTTTTCTCTATCCGTCATGAAATTTTATACAAAATAAATATTAAAAATTATAAATACGTGGAAAAATTTTTTTTTCTAAAAATTGACAGTACCGTTTCTTATAGGTATGAAAATTAAAAATTGATACTTTTGTTGGTAATTTTCTTCAGATTCAAACTGGAGGGATAAATATGGAAATGTTTTCTTTATCCGTCATGAAATTCTATACCATATTAAATATGAAAAATTATGAATACGTTGAAAAAAAAATTTTTCTAAAAATTGACAGTACCGTCCCTTATAGGTATGAAAATTTAAAATTCATACTTTTGTGGGAAATTTTCTTCAGATTCAAACTGGAGGGATAAATATGGATATGTTTTCTCTATCCGTCATGAAATTCTATACAAAATAAATATGAAAAATTATAAATACGTGGAAAAAATTTTTTTTCCAAAAATTGACAGTACCGTCCTTTATAGGTATGAAAATTTAAAATCCATACTTTTGTGGGAAATTTTCTTCAGATTCAAACTGGAGGGATAAATATGAATATGTTTTCTCTATCCGTCATGAAATTCTATACAAAATAAGTATGAAAAATTATGAATACGTGAAAAAAAAATTTTTCTAAAAATTGACAGTACCGTCCCTTACAGGTATGAAAATTCAAAATTGACACTTTTGTGGGAAATTTTCTTCAGATTCAAACTGGAGGGATAAATATGGATATGTTTTCTCTATCCGTCATGAAATTCTATACAAAATAAATATGCAAAATTATGAATACGTGGAAAATTTTTTTTTTTTTTAAATTGTCAGTACCGTAACCGTTACAGGTGTAAAAATTTAAAATTGATACTTTAATGGGAAATTTTCTTAAACTTTCAAACTGGAGGGATAAATATGGATATGTTTTCTCTATATGTCATGAAATTGTATACAAAATAATTATGAAAAATTATAAATACGTGGAAAAAAATTTTTTTCTAAAAATTGATAGTACCGTCCCTTACAGGTATGAAAATTTAAAATTGACACTTTTGTGGGAAATTTTCTTCAGATTCAAACTGGAGGGATAAATATGGATATGTTTTCTCTATCCGTCATGAAATTCTATACAAAAGAAATATGACTAATTATAAATACATGGAAAAAATTTTTTTTTTTTAAAATTGACAGTACCGTCCTTTATAGGTATGAAAATTTAAAATTCATACTTTTGTGGGAAATTTTCTCAAAAATTCAAACTGGAGGGATAAATATGGATGTTTTCTCTATCCGTCATGAAATTCTATACAAAATAAATATGAAAAATTATGAATACGTGGAAAAATTTTTTTTTCGAAAAATTGATAGTACCGTCTCTTATAGGTATGAAAATTTAAAATTCATACTTTTGTGGGAAATTTTCTTCAGATTCAAACTGGAGGGATAAATATGGATATGTTTTCTCTATTCGTCATGAAATTCTATACAAAATAAATATGAAAAATTATGAATATATATAAAAAAATTTTTTTCTAAAAATTGACAGTACCGTCCTTTACAGGTGTAAAAATTTAAAATTGATACTTTAATGGGAAATTTTCTTAAACTTTCAAACTGGAGGGATAAATATGGGTATGTTTTCTCTATCCGTCATGAAATTCTATACAAAATAAATATTAAAAATTATAAATACGTGGAAAAATTTTTTTTTCTAAAAATTGACAGTACCGTTTCTTATAGGTATGAAAATTTAAAATTCATACATTTGTGGGAAATTTTCTTCAGATTCAAACTGGAGGAATAAATATGGATATGTTTTCTCTATCCGTCATGAAATTCTATACAAAATAAATATGAAAAATTATAAATACGTGGAAAAAATTTTTTTTGAAAAAATTGACAGTACCGTCCCTTACAGGTATGAAAATTCAAAATTGACACTTTTGTGGGAAATTTTCTCAAAAATTCAAACTGGAGGGATAAATATGGGTATGTTTTCTCTATCCGTCATGAAATTTTATACAAAATAAATATGCAAAATTATGAATACGTGGAAAAATTTTTTTTTTTTTAAAAATTGACAGTACCGTCCTTTACAGGTGTAAAAATTTAAAATTGATACTTTAATGGGAAATTTTCTTAAACTTTCAAACTGGAGGGATAAATATGGATATGTTTTCTCTATCCGTCATGAAATTCTATACAAAATAATTATGAAAAATTATAAATACGTGGAAAAATTTTTTTTTAAATTGTTTAAATTGACCGTCCCTTACAGGTATGAAAATTCAAAATTGACACTTTTGTGGGAAATTTTCTTCAGATTCAAACTGGAGGGATAAATATGGATATGTTTTCTCTATCCGTCATGAAATTCTATACAAAATAAATATGAAAAAATATAAATACATGGAAAAAATTTTTTTTTTTTTAAAATTGACAGTACCGTCCTTTATAGGTATGAAAATTTAAAATTCATACTTTTGTGGGAAATTTTCTCAAAAATTCAAACTGGAGGGATAAATATGGATGTTTTCTCTATCCGTCATGAAATTCTATACAAAATAAATATGAAAAATTATGAATACGTGGAAAATTTTTTTTTTCCAAAAATTGACAGTACCATCCCTTACAGGTATGAAAATTTAAAACTGATACTTTTGTGGGAAATTTTCTTCAGATTCAAACTGGAGGGATAAATATAGATATGTTTTCTCTATCCGTCATGAAATTCTATACAAAATAAATATGAAAAATTATAAATATGTGGAAAAAATTCTTTTTCCAAAAATTGACAGTACCGTCCCTTATAGGTATGAAAATTTAAAATTCATACTTTTGTGGGAAATTTTCTTCAGATTCAAACTGGAGGGATATATATGGATATGTTTTCTCTATCCGTCATGAAATTCTATACAAAAGAAATATGAAAAATTATGAATACGTGGAAAAAATTTTTTTTCGAAAAATTGATAGTACCGTCTCTCATAGGTATGAAAATTTAAAATTCATACTTTTGTGGGAAATTTTCTTGAGATTCAAACTGGAGGGATAAATATGGATATGTTTTCTCTATCCGTCATGAAATTCTATACAAAATAAATATGCAAAATTATGAATACGTGGAAAAATTTTTTTTTTTAAAAATTGACAGTACCGTCCTTTACAGGTGTAAAAATTCAAAATTCATACTTTTGTGGGAAATTTTCTTCAGATTCAAACTGGAGGGATAAATATGGAAATGTTTTCTTTATCCGTCATGAAATTCTATACAAAATAAATATGAAAAATTATAAATATGTGCAAAAAATTCTTTTTCCAAAAATTGACAGTCCCTTATAGGTATGAAAATTTAAAATTCATACTTTTGTGGGAAATTTTCTTCAGATTCAAACTGGAGGGATAAATATGGATATGTTTTCTCTATCCGTCATGAAATTCTATACAAAATAAATATGAAAAATTATAGATACGTGCAAAAAAAATTTTTGTCAAAAAATTGACAGTACCGTCCCTTACAGGTATGAAAATTCAAAATTGGTACTTTTGTGGGAAATTTTCTTCAGATTCAAACTGGAGGGATAAATATGGAAATGTTTTCTCTATCCGTCTTAAAATTCTATACAAAATAAATATGCAAAATTATGAATACGTGGAAAAATTTTTTTTTTTTAAATTGACAGTACCGTCCTTTACAGGTGTAAAAATTTAAAACTGATACTTTAATGGGAAATTTTCTTAAACTTCCAAACTGGAGGGATAAATATGGGTATGTTTTCTCTATCCGTCATGAAATTCTATACAAAATAAATATTAAAAATTATACATACGTGGAAAAAATTTTTTTTCTAAAAATTGACAGTACCGTTTCTTATAGGTATGAAAATTTAAAATTCATACATTTATGGGAAATTTTCTACAGATTCAAACTGGAGGGATAAATATGGATATGTTTTTCTATCAGTCATAAAATTCTATACAAAATAAATATGAAAAATTATGAATACGTGAAAAAATTTTTTTTCTAAAAATTGACAGTACCGTCCCTTATAGGTATGAAAATTTAAAATCCATACTTTTGTGGGAAATTTTCTTCAGATTCAAACTGGAGGGATAAATATGGATATGTTTTCTCTATCCGTCATGAAATTCTATACAAAATAAATATGAAAAATTATAAATACGTGCAAAAAAATTTTTTTCAAAAAATTGACAGTACCGTCCCTTACAGGTATGAAAATTCAAAATTGATACTTTTGTGGGAAATTTTCTTCAGATTCAAACTGGAGGGATAAATATGGAAATGTTTTCTCTACCCGTCTTAAAATTCTATACAAAATAAATATGAAAAATAGCGAATGAGTGGAAAAATTTTTTTTTCAAAAAATTGACAGTACCGTCCTTTACAGGTGTAAAAATTTAAAACTGATACTTTAATGGGAAATTTTCTTAAACTTCCAAACTGGAGGGATAAATATGGGTATGTTTTCTCTATCCGTCATGAAATTCTATACAAAATAAATATGAAAAATTATAAATACGTGGAAAAAAATTTTTTTGAAAAAATTGACAGTACCGTCCCTTACAGTTATGAAAATTCAAAATTGACACTTTTGTGGGAAATTTTCTCAAAAATTCAAACTGGAGGGATAAATATGGGTATGTTTTCTCTATCCGTCATGAAATTTTATACAAAATAAATATTAAAAATTATAAATACGTGGAAAAATTTTTTTTTCTAAAAATTGACAGTACCGTTTCTTATAGGTATGAAAATTAAAAATTGATACTTTTGTTGGTAATTTTCTTCAGATTCAAACTGGAGGGATAAATATGGAAATGTTTTCTTTATCCGTCATGAAATTCTATACCATATTAAATATGAAAAATTATGAATACGTTGAAAAAAAAATTTTTCTAAAAATTGACAGTACCGTCCCTTATAGGTATGAAAATTTAAAATTCATACTTTTGTGGGAAATTTTCTTCAGATTCAAACTGGAGGGATAAATATGGATATGTTTTCTCTATCCGTCATGAAATTCTATACAAAATAAATATGAAAAATTATAAATACGTGGAAAAAATTTTTTTTCCAAAAATTGACAGTACCGTCCTTTATAGGTATGAAAATTTAAAATCCATACTTTTGTGGGAAATTTTCTTCAGATTCAAACTGGAGGGATAAATATGAATATGTTTTCTCTATCCGTCATGAAATTCTATACAAAATAAGTATGAAAAATTATGAATACGTGAAAAAAAAAATTTTCTAAAAATTGACAGTACCGTCCCTTACAGGTATGAAAATTCAAAATTGACACTTTTGTGGGAAATTTTCTTCAGATTCAAACTGGAGGGATAAATATGGATATGTTTTCTCTATCCGTCATGAAATTCTATACAAAATAAATATGCAAAATTATGAATACGTGGAAAATTTTTTTTTTTTTTAAATTGTCAGTACCGTAACCGTTACAGGTGTAAAAATTTAAAATTGATACTTTAATGGGAAATTTTCTTAAACTTTCAAACTGGAGGGATAAATATGGATATGTTTTCTCTATATGTCATGAAATTGTATACAAAATAATTATGAAAAATTATAAATACGTGGAAAAAAATTTTTTTCTAAAAATTGATAGTACCGTCCCTTACAGGTATGAAAATTTAAAATTGACACTTTTGTGGGAAATTTTCTTCAGATTCAAACTGGAGGGATAAATATGGATATGTTTTCTCTATCCGTCATGAAATTCTATACAAAAGAAATATGACTAATTATAAATACATGGAAAAAATTTTTTTTTTTTAAAATTGACAGTACCGTCCTTTATAGGTATGAAAATTTAAAATTCATACTTTTGTGGGAAATTTTCTCAAAAATTCAAACTGGAGGGATAAATATGGATGTTTTCTCTATCCGTCATGAAATTCTATACAAAATAAATATGAAAAATTATGAATACGTGGAAAAATTTTTTTTTCGAAAAATTGATAGTACCGTCTCTTATAGGTATGAAAATTTAAAATTCATACTTTTGTGGGAAATTTTCTTCAGATTCAAACTGGAGGGATAAATATGGATATGTTTTCTCTATTCGTCATGAAATTCTATACAAAATAAATATGAAAAATTATGAATATATATAAAAAAATTTTTTTCTAAAAATTGACAGTACCGTCCTTTACAGGTGTAAAAATTTAAAATTGATACTTTAATGGGAAATTTTCTTAAACTTTCAAACTGGAGGGATAAATATGGGTATGTTTTCTCTATCCGTCATGAAATTCTATACAAAATAAATATTAAAAATTATAAATACGTGGAAAAATTTTTTTTTCTAAAAATTGACAGTACCGTTTCTTATAGGTATGAAAATTTAAAATTCATACATTTGTGGGAAATTTTCTTCAGATTCAAACTGGAGGAATAAATATGGATATGTTTTCTCTATCCGTCATGAAATTCTATACAAAATAAATATGAAAAATTATAAATACGTGGAAAAAATTTTTTTTGAAAAAATTGACAGTACCGTCCCTTACAGGTATGAAAATTCAAAATTGACACTTTTGTGGGAAATTTTCTCAAAAATTCAAACTGGAGGGATAAATATGGGTATGTTTTCTCTATCCGTCATGAAATTTTATACAAAATAAATATGCAAAATTATGAATACGTGGAAAAATTTTTTTTTTTTTAAAAATTGACAGTACCGTCCTTTACAGGTGTAAAAATTTAAAATTGATACTTTAATGGGAAATTTTCTTAAACTTTCAAACTGGAGGGATAAATATGGATATGTTTTCTCTATCCGTCATGAAATTCTATACAAAATAATTATGAAAAATTATAAATACGTGGAAAAATTTTTTTTTAAATTGTTTAAATTGACCGTCCCTTACAGGTATGAAAATTCAAAATTGACACTTTTGTGGGAAATTTTCTTCAGATTCAAACTGGAGGGATAAATATGGATATGTTTTCTCTATCCGTCATGAAATTCTATACAAAATAAATATGAAAAAATATAAATACATGGAAAAAATTTTTTTTTTTTAAAATTGACAGTACCGTCCTTTATAGGTATGAAAATTTAAAATTCATACTTTTGTGGGAAATTTTCTCAAAAATTCAAACTGGAGGGATAAATATGGATGTTTTCTCTATCCGTCATGAAATTCTATACAAAATAAATATGAAAAATTATGAATACGTGGAAAATTTTTTTTTTCCAAAAATTGACAGTACCATCCCTTACAGGTATGAAAATTTAAAACTGATACTTTTGTGGGAAATTTTCTTCAGATTCAAACTGGAGGGATAAATATAGATATGTTTTCTCTATCCGTCATGAAATTCTATACAAAATAAATATGAAAAATTATAAATATGTGGAAAAAATTCTTTTTCCAAAAATTGACAGTACCGTCCCTTATAGGTATGAAAATTTAAAATTCATACTTTTGTGGGAAATTTTCTTCAGATTCAAACTGGAGGGATATATATGGATATGTTTTCTCTATCCGTCATGAAATTCTATACAAAAGAAATATGAAAAATTATGAATACGTGGAAAAATTTTTTTTTCGAAAAATTGATAGTACCGTCTCTCATAGGTATGAAAATTTAAAATTCATACTTTTGTGGGAAATTTTCTTGAGATTCAAACTGGAGGGATAAATATGGATATGTTTTCTCTATCCGTCATGAAATTCTATACAAAATAAATATGCAAAATTATGAATACGTGGAAAAATTTTTTTTTTTAAAAATTGACAGTACCGTCCGTCCTTTACAGGTGTAAAAATTCAAAATTCATACTTTTGTGGGAAATTTTCTTCAGATTCAAACTGGAGGGATAAATATGGAAATGTTTTCTTTATCCGTCATGAAATTCTATACAAAATAAATATGAAAAATTATAAATATGTGCAAAAAATTCTTTTTCCAAAAATTGACAGTCCCTTATAGGTATGAAAATTTAAAATTCATACTTTTGTGGGAAATTTTCTTCAGATTCAAACTGGAGGGATATATATGGATATGTTTTCTCTATCCGTCATGAAATTCTATACAAAATAAATATGAAAAAATATAAATACGTGGAAAAAAATGTTTTTTAAAAAATTGACAGTACCGTCCCTTACAGGTATGAAAATTCAAAATTGACACTTTTGTGGGAAATTTTCTTCAGATTCAAACTGGAGGGATAAATATGGATATGTTTTCTCTATCCGTCATGAAATTCTATACAAAATAAATATGAAAAATTATGAATACATGGAAAAATTTTTTTTTTTTTAAATTGACAGTACCGTCCTTTATAGGTATGAAAATTTAAAATTCATACTTTTGTGGGAAATTTTCTTCAGATTCAAACTGGAGGGATAAATATGGATATGTTTTCTCTATCCGTCATGAAATTCTATACAAAATAAATATGAAAAATTATAAATACGTGGAAAAAATTTTTTTTCCAAAAATTGACAGTGCCATCGATTACAGGTATGAAAATTTAAAACTGATACTTTTGTGGAAAATTTACTTAAAAGTTCAAACTGGAGGGATAAATATGGAAATGTTTTCTCTATCCGTCATAAAATTCTATACAAAATAAATATGAAAAATTATGAATACGTGAAAAAAAAATTTTTCTAAAAATTGACAGTACCGTCCCTTATAGGTATGAAAATTTAAAATCCATACTTTTGTGGGAAATTTTCTTCAGATTCAAACTGGAGGGATAAATATGGATATCTTTTCTCCATCCGTCTTAAAATTCTATACAAAATAAATATGAAAAATTGCGAATGAGTGGAAAAAATTTTTTTTCCAAATATTGACAGTACCCTTACAGTTATGAAAATTTACAATTGATACTTTTGTGGGAAATTTTCTTAAAAATTCAAACTGGAGGGATAAATAATGATGTTTTCTCTATCCGTCATGAAATTCTATACAAAATAAATATGCAAAATTATGAATACGTGGAAAAAATTTTTTTTTTTAAAAATTGACAGAACCGTAACCTTTACAGGTGTAAAAATTTAAAATTGATACTTTAATGGGAAATTTTCTTAAACTTTCAAACTGGAGGGATAAATATGGATATGTTTTCTCTATCCGTCATGAAATTCTATACAAAATAATTATGAAAAATTATAAATACGTGGAAAAATTTTTTTTCTAAAAATTGATAGTACCGTCCCTTACAGGTATGAAAATTTAAAATTGACACTTTTGTGGGAAATTTTCTTCAGATTCAAACTGGAGGGATAAATATGGATGTTTTCTCTATCCGTCATGAAATTCTATACAAAATAATTATGAAAAATTATAAATACGTGGAAAAAAATTTTTTTCTAAAAATTGATAGTACCGTCCCTTATAGGTATGAAAATTTAAAATCCATACTTTTGTGGGAAATTTTCTTCAGATTCAAACTGGAGGGATAAATATGGATATCTTTTCTCTATCCGTCATGAAATTCTATACAAAATAAATATGAAAAATTATGAATACGTGAAAAAAAATTTTTTCCAAAAATTGACAGTACCGTCCCTTACAGGTATGAAAATTTAAAATTGATACTTTTATGGGAAATTTTCTTCAGATTCAAACTGGAGGGATAAATATGGATATGTTTTCTCTATCCGTCATGAAATTCTATACAAAATAAATATGCAAAATTATGAATACGTGGAAAAAAATTTTTTTGAAAAAATTCACATTACCGTCCTTCACAGGTATGAAAATTTAAAATTGATACTTTTGTGGGAAATTTTCTTCAGATTCAAACTGGAGGGATATATATGGATATGTTTTCTCTATCCGTCATGAAATTCTATACAAAATAAATATGAAAAAATATAAATACGTGGAAAAAAATGTTTTTTAAAAAATTGACAGTACCGTCCCTTACAGGTATGAAAATTCAAAATTGACACTTTTGTGGGAAATTTTCTTCAGATTCAAACTGGAGGGATAAATATGGATATGTTTTCTCTATCCGTCATGAAATTCTATACAAAATAAATATGAAAAATTATGAATACATGGAAAAAAATTTTTTTTTTAAAATTGACAGTACCGTCCTTTATAGGTATGAAAATTTAAAATTCATACTTTTGTGGGAAATTTTCTTCAGATTCAAACTGGAGGGATAAATATGGATATCTTTTCTCTATCCGTCTTAAAATTCTATACAAAATAAATATGAAAAATTGCGAATGAGTGGAAAAATTTTTTTTTCCAAATATTGACAGTACCCTTACAGGTATGAAAATTTAAAATTGATACTTTTATGGGAAATTTTCTTCAGATTCAAACTGGAGGGATAAATATGAATATGTTTTCTCTATCCGTCATGAAATTCTATACAAAATAAATATGAAAAATTATGAATACATGGAAAAAATTTTTTTTTTTAAAAATTTACAGTACCGTAACCTTTACAGGTGTAAAAATTTAAAATTGATACTTTAATGGGAAATTTTCTTAAACTTTCAAACTGGAGGGATAAATATGGATATGTTTTCTCTATCCGTCATGAAATTCTATACAAAATAATTATGAAAAATTATAAATACGTGGAAAAAAATTTTTTTCTAAAAATTGATAGTACCGTCCCTTACCGGTATGAAAATTTAAAATTGACACTTTTGTGGGAAATTTTCTTCAGATTCAAACTGGAGGGATAAATATGGATATGTTTTCTCTATCCGTCATGAAATTCTATACAAAAGAAATATGAAAAATTATAAATACATGGAAAAAATTTTTTTTTTTTAAAATTGACAGTACCGTCCTTTATAGGTATGAAAATTTAAAATTCATACTTTTGTGGAAACTTTACTTAAGTTCAAACTGGAGGGATAAATATGGATATCTTTTATCTATCCGTCATAAAATTCTATACAAAATAAATATGAAAAATTATGAATACGTGTAAAAAATTTTTTTTTTTAAAAATTTACAGTACCGTAACCTTTACAGGTGTAAAAATTTAAAATTGATACTTTAATGGGAAATTTTCTTAAACTTTCAAACTGGAGGGATAAATATGGATATGTTTTCTCTATCCGTCATGAAATTCTATACAAAATAATTATGAAAAATTATAAATACGTGGAAAAAAATTTTTTTCTAAAAATTGACAGTACCGTCCCTTATAGGTATGAAAATTTAAAATCCATACTTTTGTGGGAAATTTTCTTCAGATTCAAACTGGAGGGATAAATATGGATATCTTTTCTCTATCCGTCATGAAATTCTATACAAAATAAATATGAAAAATTATGAATACGTGAAAAAAAATTTTTTCCAAAAAATGACAGTACCGTCCCTTACAGGTATGAAAATTTAAAATTGATACTTTTATGGGAAATTTTCTTCAGATTCAAACTGGAGGGATAAATATGGATATGTTTTCTCTATCCGTCATGAAATTCTATACAAAATAAATATGCAAAATTATGAATATGTATAAAAAATTTTTTATTTAAAAATTGACAGTACTGTCCCTTACAGGTATGAAAATTAAAAATTGATACTTTTGTGGGAAATTTTCTTCAGATTCAAACTGGAGTGATAAATATGGATATGTTTTCTCTATCCGTCATGAAATTTACAAAATAAATATGAAAAATCATGAATACGTGGAAAAAAATTTTTTTGAAAAAATTCACATTACCGTCCTTCACAGGTATGAAAATTTAAAATTGATACTTTTGTGGGAAATTTTCTTCAGATTCAAACTGGAGGGATATATATGGATATGTTTTCTCTATCCGTCATGAAATTCTATACAAAATAAATATGAAAAAATATAAATACGTGGAAAAAAATGTTTTTTAAAAAATTGACAGTACCGTCCCTTACAGGTATGAAAATTCAAAATTGACACTTTTGTGGGAAATTTTCTTCAGATTCAAACTGGAGGGATAAATATGGATATGTTTTCTCTATCCGTCATGAAATTCTATACAAAATAAATATGAAAAATTATGAATACCTGGAAAAATTTTTTTTTTTTAAAATTGACAGTACCGTCCTTTATAGGTATGAAAATTTAAAATTCATACATTTGTGGGAAATTTTCTCAAAAATTCAAACTGGAGGGATAAATATGGATGTTTTCTCTATCCGTCATGAAATTCTATACAAAATAAATATGAAAAATTATGAATACGTGGAAAAAATTTTTTTTCCAAAAATTGACAGTACCGTCCCTTATAGGTATGAAAATTTAAAATTGATACTTTTGTGGGAAATTTTCTTCAGATTCAAACTGGAGGGATAAATATGGATATCTTTTCTCTATCCGTCTTAAAATTCTATACAAAATAAATATGAAAAATTGCAAATGAGTGGAAAAAATTTTTTTTCCAAATATTGACAGTACCCTTACAGGTATGAAAATTTAAAATTGATACTTTTATGGGAAATTTTCTTCAGATTCAAACTGGAGGGATAAATATGAATATGTTTTCTCTATCCGTCATGAAATTCTATACAAAATAAATATGCAAAATTATGAATACGTGGAGAAAAAGTTTTTGAAAAAATTGACATTACCGTCCCTTACAGTTATGAAAATTTATAATTGATACTTTTGTGGGAAATTTTCTTAAAAATTCAAACTGGAGGGATAAATATGGATGTTTTCTCTATCCGTCATGAAATTCTATACAAAATAGATATGAAAAATTATGAATACGTGGAAAAAATTTTTTTTTTTTAAAATTTACAGTACCGTAACCTTTACAGGTGTAAAAATTTAAAATTGATACTTTAATGGGAAATTTTCTTAAACTTTCAAACTGGAGGGATAAATATGGATATGTTTTCTCTATCCGTCATGAAATTCTATACAAAATAATTATGAAAAATTATAAATACGTGGAAAAAAATTTTTTTCTAAAAATTGATAGTACCGTCCCTTACAGGTATGAAAATTTAAAATTGACACTTTTGTGGGAAATTTTCTTCAGATTCAAACTGGAGGGATAAATATGGATATGTTTTCTCTATCCGTCATGAAATTCTATACAAAAGAAATATGAAAAATTATAAATACATGGAAAAAAATTTTTTTTTTTAAAATTGACAGTACCGTCCTTTATAGGTATGAAAATTTAAAATTCATACTTTTGTGGGAAATTTTCTTCAGATTCAAACTGGAGGGATAAATATGGATATGTTTTCTCTATCCGTCATGAAATTCTATACAAAATAATTATGAAAAATTATAAATATGTGGAAAAAATTCTTTTTCCAAAAATTGACAGTACCGTCCCTTATAGGTATGAAAATTTAAAATTCATACTTTTGTGGGAAATTTTCTTCAGATTCAAACTGGAGGGATATATATGGATATGTTTTCTCTATCCATCATGAAATTCTATACAAAATAAATATGAAAAAATATAAATACGTGGAAAAAAATGTTTTTTAAAAAATTGACAGTACCGTCCCTTACAGGTATGAAAATTCAAAATTGACACTTTTGTGGGAAATTTTCTTCAGATTCAAACTGGAGGGATAAATATGGATATGTTTTCTCTATCCGTCATGAAATTCTATACAAAATAAATATGAAAAATTATGAATACATGGAAAATTTTTTTTTTCCAAAAATTGACAGTGCCATCGATTACAGGTATAAAAATTTAAAACTGATACTTTTGTGGAAAATTTACTTAAAAGTTCAAACTGGAGGGATAAATATGGAAATGTTTTCTCTATCCGTCATAAAATTCTATACAAAATAAATATGAAAAATTATGAATATGTGGAAAAATTTTTTTTTCCAAAAATTGACAGTACCGTCCCTTATAGGTATGAAAATTTAAAATTCATACTTTTGTGGGAAATTTTCTTCAGATTCAAACTGGAGGGATAAATATGGATATGTTTTCTCTATCCGTCATGAAATTCTATACGAAATAAATATGAAAAATTATGAATACGTGAAAAAAAATTTTTTTCAAAAATTGACAGTACCGTCCCTTACAGGTATGAAAATTTAAAATTGATACTTTTATGGGAAATTTTCTTCAGATTCAAACTGGAGGGATAAATATGGATATGTTTTCTCTATCCGTCATGAAATTCTATACAAAATAAATATGCAAAATTATGAATATGTATAAAAAATTTTTTTTTCCAAAAATTGACAGTACTGTCCCTTACAGGTATGAAAATTTAAAATTGATACTTTTGTGGGAAATTTTCTCAAAAATTCAAACTGGAGGGATGAATATGGATGTTTTCTCTATCCGTCATGAAATTCTATACAAAATAAATATGAAAAAATATAAATACGTGGGAAAATTTTTTTTTTCCAAAAATTGACAGTACTGTCCCTTACAGGTATGAAAATTTAAAATTGATACTTTTGTGGGAAATTTTCTTCAGATTCAAACTGCAGGGATAAATATGGATATGTTTTATCTATCCGTCATGAAATTCTATACCAAATAAATAAGAAAAATTGCGAATACGTGGAAAATTTTTTTTTTCCAAAAATTGACAGTACCGTCTCTTACAGGTATGAAAATTTGAAATTCATACTTTTGTAAGAAATTTTCTTCACATTCAAACTGGAGGGATAAATATGGAAATGTTTCTCTATCCGTCATAAAATTCTATACAAAATAAATATAAAAAATTGCGAATACGTGGAAAATTTTTTTTTTCCAAAAATTGACAGTACCGTCTCTTACAGGTATGAAAATTTAAAATTCATACTTTTGTGGGAAATTTTCTTCAGATTCAATCTGGAGGGATAAATATGGAAATGTTTTCTCTATCCGTCATGAAATTCTATACGAAATAAATATGAAAAATTGCGAATACGTGGAAAATTTTTTTTTTCCAAAAATTGAGTCTCTTACAGGTATGAAAATTCAAAATTGATACTTTTGTGGGAAATTTTCTTCAGATTCAAACTGGAGGGATAAATATGGAAATGTTTTCTCTATCCGTCATGAAATTCTATACAAAATAAATATGAAAAATTATGAATACATGGAAAAAAAAAAAATTTCTAAAAATTCACAATACCGTCCCTTATAGGTATGAAAATTCAAAATTCATACTTTTGTGGGAAATTTTTTTCAGATTCAAACTGGATGGATAAATATGGATATTTTTTCTTTATCCGTCATGAAATTCTATAGAAAATATATATGAAAAATTATAAATACGTGGAAGAAAAAATTTTTGAAAAAATTGACATTACCGTCCCTTACAGGTATGAAAATTTAAAATTCATACTTTTGTGGGAAATTTTCTCCAGATTCAAACTGGAGGGATAAATATGGAAATCTTTTCTCTATCCGTCATAAAATTCTATACAAAATAAATATGAAAAATTATGAATACATGGAAAAAAAAAATTTTCTAAAAATTCACAATACCGTCCCTTATAGGTATGAAAATTCAAAATTCATACTTTTGTGGGAAATTTTTTTCAGATTCAAACTGGAGGGATAAATATGGATATTTTTTCTTTCTCCGTCATGAAATTCTATAGAAAATAAATATGAAAAATTACGAATACATAGAAAAAAATTTTTTTCCAAAAATTGACAGTACCGTCCCTTACAGGTATGAAAGTTAAAATTCATTCTTTTGTGGGAAATTTTCTTCAGATTCAAACTGGGGGCATAAATATGGATATGTTTTCTCTATCCGTCATGAAATTCTATACAAAATAAATATGAAAAATTATGAATACGTGGAAAAATTTTTTTTTCCAAAAATTGACAGTACCGTCCCTTATAGGTATGAAAATTCAAAATAGATACTTTTGTGGGAAATTTTCTTCAGATTCAAACTGCAGGGATAAATATGGATATGTTTTATCTATCCGTCATGAAATTCTATACCAAATAAATATGAAAAAATATAAATACGTGGAAAAAAATGTTTTTTAAAAAATTGACAGTACCGTCCCTTACAGGTATGAAAATTTAAAATTCATACTTTTGTGGGAAATTTTCTTCAGATTCAAACTGGAGGGATAAATATGGATATGTTTTCTCTATCCGTCATGAAATTCTATACGAAATAAATATGAAAAATTATGAATACGTGAAAAAAAATTTTTTCCAAAAATTGACAGTACCGTCCCTTACAGGTATGAAAATTTAAAATTGATACTTTTATGGGAAATTTTCTTCAGATTCAAACTGGAGGGATAAATATGGATATGTTTTCTCTATCCGTCATGAAATTCTATACAAAATAAATATGCAAAATTATGAATATGTATAAAAAAATTTTTTTTCCAAAAATTGACAGTACTGTCCCTTACAGGTATGAAAATTTAAAATTGATACTTTTGTGGGAAATTTTCTCAAAAATTCAAACTGGAGGGATGAATATGGATGTTTTCTCTATCCGTCATGAAATTCTATACAAAATAAATATGAAAAAATATAAATACGTGGGAAAATTTTTTTTTTCCAAAAATTGACAGTACCGTCCCTTATAGGTATGAAAATTCAAAATAGATATTTTTGTGGGAAATTTTCTTCAGATTCAAACTGCAGGGATAAATATGGATATGTTTTATCTATCCGTCATGAAATTCTATACCAAATAAATATGAAAAATTGCGAATACGTGGAAAATTTTTTTTTTCCAAAAATTGACAGTACCGTCTCTTACAGGTATGAAAATTTGAAATTCATACTTTTGTAAGAAATTTTCTTCACATTCAAACTGGAGGGATAAATATGGAAATGTTTCTCTATCCGTCATAAAATTCTATACAAAATAAATATAAAAAATTGCGAATACGTGGAAAATTTTTTTTTTCCAAAAATTGACAGTACCGTCTCTTACAGGTATGAAAATTTAAAATTCATACTTTTGTGGGAAATTTTCTTCAGATTCAATCTGGAGGGATAAATATGGAAATGTTTTCTCTATCCGTCATGAAATTCTATACGAAATAAATATGAAAAATTGCGAATACGTGGAAAATTTTTTTTTTCCAAAAATTGAGTCTCTTACAGGTATGAAAATTCAAAATTGATACTTTTGTGGGAAATTTTCTTCAGATTCAAACTGGAGGGATAAATATGGAAATGTTTTCTCTATCCGTCATGAAATTCTATACAAAATAAATATGAAAAATTATGAATACATGGAAAAAAAAAAATTTTCTAAAAATTCACAATACCGTCCCTTATAGGTATGAAAATTCAAAATTCATACTTTTGTGGGAAATTTTTTTCAGATTCAAACTGGATGGATAAATATGGATATTTTTTCTTTATCCGTCATGAAATTCTATAGAAAATATATATGAAAAATTATAAATACGTGGAAGAAAAAATTTTTGAAAAAATTGACATTACCGTCCCTTACAGGTATGAAAATTTAAAATTCATACTTTTGTGGGAAATTTTCTCCAGATTCAAACTGGAGGGATAAATATGGAAATCTTTTCTCTATCCGTCATAAAATTCTATACAAAATAAATATGAAAAATTACGAATACATGGAAAAAAATTTTTGAAAAAATTGACAGTACAGTCCCTTACAGGTATGAAAATTTAAAATTCATACTTTTGTGGGAAATTTTCTCCAGATTCAAACTGGAGGGATAAATATGGAAATCTTTTTTCTATCCGTCATAAAATTCTATACAAAATAAATATGAAAAATTATGAATACGTGGAAAAATTTTTTTTTCCAAAAATTGACAGTACCGTCCCTTATAGGTATGAAAATTCAAAATAGATACTTTTGTGGGAAATTTTCTTCAGATTCAAACTGCAGGGATAAATATGGAAATGTTTTCTCTATCCGTCATGAAATTCTATTCCAAATAAATATGAAATTATGAATACATGGAAAAAAAATTTTTTCTAAAAATTCACAGTACCGTCCCTTATAGGTATGAAAATTCAAAATTCATACTTTAGTGGGAAATTTTCTTCAGATTCAAACTGGAGGGATAAATATGGATATGTTTTCTCTATCCGTCATGAAATTCTATACAAAATAAATATGAAAAATTATGAATACATGGAAAAAAAAAAATTTTCTAAAAATTCACAATACCGTCCCTTATAGGTATGAAAATTCAAAATTCATACTTTTGTGGGAAATTTTTTTCAGATTCAAACTGGATGGATAAATATGGATATTTTTTCTTTATCCGTCATGAAATTCTATAGAAAATATATATGAAAAATTATAAATACGTGGAAGAAAAAATTTTTGAAAAAATTGACATTACCGTCCCTTACAGGTATGAAAATTTAAAATTCATACTTTTGTGGGAAATTTTCTCCAGATTCAAACTGGAGGGATAAATATGGAAATCTTTTCTCTATCCGTCATAAAATTCTATACAAAATAAATATGAAAAATTACGAATACATGGAAAAAAATTTTTGAAAAAATTGACAGTACAGTCCCTTACAGGTATGAAAATTTAAAATTCATACTTTTGTGGGAAATTTTCTCCAGATTCAAACTGGAGGGATAAATATGGAAATCTTTTTTCTATCCGTCATAAAATTCTATACAAAATAAATATGAAAAATTATGAATACGTGGAAAAATTTTTTTTTCCAAAAATTGACAGTACCGTCCCTTATAGGTATGAAAATTCAAAATAGATACTTTTGTGGGAAATTTTCTTCAGATTCAAACTGCAGGGATAAATATGGAAATGTTTTC
Source organism: Pholcus phalangioides (assembly GCF_987345545.1). Lineage (NCBI taxonomy): Eukaryota > Metazoa > Arthropoda > Arachnida > Araneae > Pholcidae > Pholcus > Pholcus phalangioides. Next base: position 51,430,103 of record NW_028301602.1, on the reverse strand, counting down.
TCTATCCGTCATGAAATTCTATTCCAAATAAATATGAAATTATGAATACATGGAAAAAAAATTTTTTCTAAAAATTCACAGTACCGTCCCTTATAGGTATGAAAATTCAAAATTCATACTTTAGTGGGAAATTTTCTTCAGATTCAAACTGGAGGGATAAATATGGATATGTTTTCTCTATCCGTCATGAAATTCTATACAAAATAAATATGAAAAATTATGAATACATGGAAAAAAAAAAATTTTCTAAAAATTCACAATACCGTCCCTTATAGGTATGAAAATTCAAAATTCATACTTTTGTGGGAAATTTTTTTCAGATTCAAACTGGATGGATAAATATGGATATTTTTTCTTTATCCGTCATGAAATTCTATAGAAAATATATATGAAAAATTATAAATACGTGGAAGAAAAAATTTTTGAAAAAATTGACATTACCGTCCCTTACAGGTATGAAAATTTAAAATTCATACTTTTGTGGGAAATTTTCTCCAGATTCAAACTGGAGGGATAAATATGGAAATCTTTTCTCTATCCGTCATAAAATTCTATACAAAATAAATATGAAAAATTACGAATACATGGAAAAAAATTTTTGAAAAAATTGACAGTACAGTCCCTTACAGGTATGAAAATTTAAAATTCATACTTTTGTGGGAAATTTTCTCCAGATTCAAACTGGAGGGATAAATATGGAAATCTTTTTTCTATCCGTCATAAAATTCTATACAAAATAAATATGAAAAATTACGAATACATAGAAAAAAATTTTTTTCCAAAAATTGACAGTACCGTCCCTTACAGGTATGAAAGTTAAAATTCATTCTTTTGTGGGAAATTTTCTTGAGATTCAAACTGGAGGGATAAATATGGAAATGTTTTCTCTATCCGTCATGAAATTCTATACAAAATAAATATGAAAAATTATGAATACATGGAAAAAATTTTTTTTTTTTAAATTGACAGTACCGTCCTTTATAGGTATGAAAATTTAAAATTCATACTTTTGTGGGAAATTTTCTTCAGATTCAAACTGGAGGGATAAATATGGATATGTTTTCTCTATCCGTCACGAAATTCTATACAAAATAAATATGCAAAATTATGAATACGTGGAAGAAAAAATTTTTGAAAAAATTGACAGTACCGTCCCTTACAGGTATGAAAATTCAAAATTCATACTTTTGTGGGAAATTTTCTCCAGATTCAAACTGGAGGGATAAATATGGAAATCTTTTCTCTATCCGTCATAAAATTCTATACAAAATAAATATGAAAAATTATAAATAGGTGAAAAAAAAAATTTTTGAAAAAATTGACAGTACCGTCCCTTATAGGTATGAAAATTCATACATTTGTGGGAAATTTTCTTCAGATTCAAACTGGAGGGATAAATATGGATATGTTTTCTCTATCCGTCATGAAATTCTATACAAAATAAATATGAAAAATTGCGAATACGTGGAAAATTTTTTTTTTTTCAAAAATTGAGTCTCTTACAGGTATGAAAATTCAAAATTGATAGTTTTGTGGGAAATTTTCTTCAGATTCAAACTGGAGGGATAAATATGGAAATGTTTTCTCTATCCGTCATGAAATTCTATACAAAATAAATATGAAATTTATGAATACATGGAAAAAAAAATTTTTCTGAAAATTCACAGTACCGTCTCTTACAGGTGTGAAAATTCAAAATTGATACTTTTGTGGGAAATTTTCTTGAGATTCAAACTGGAGGGATAAATATGGAAATGTTTTCTCTATCCGTCATGAAAGTCTATACAAAAGAAATATGAAAAATCATAAATACATGGAAAAAATTTTTTTTTTTTTAAATTGACAGTACCGTCCTTTACAGGTGTAAAAATTTAAAATTGATACTTTAATGGGAAATTTTCTTAAACTTTCAAACTGGAGGGATAAATATGGATATGTTTTCTCTATCCGTCATGAAATTCTATACAAAATAATTATGAAAAATTATAAATACGTGGAAAAAAATTTTTTTAAATTGTTTAAATTGACCGTCCCTTACAGGTATGAAAATTCAAAATTGACACTTTTGTGGGAAATTTTCTTCAGATTCAAACTGGAGGGATAAATATGGATATGTTTTCTCTATCCGTCATGAAATTCTATACAAAATAAATATGAAAAAATATAAATACATGGAAAAAAATTTTTTTTTTTAAATTGACAGTACCGTCCTCTATAGGTATGAAAATTTAAAATTCATACCTTTGTGGGAAATTTTCTCAAAAATTCAAACTGGAGGGATAAATATGGATGTTTTCTCTATCCGTCATGAAATTCTATACAAAATAAATATGAAAAATTATGAATACGTGGAAAATTTTTTTTTTCCAAAAATTGACAGTACCATCCCTTACAGGTATGAAAATTTAAAACTGATACTTTTGTGGAAAGTTTTCTTGAGATTCAAACTGGAGGGATAAATATGGAAATGTTTTCTCTATCCGTCATGAAATTCTATACAAAATAAATATGAAAAATTATGAATACATGGAAAAAATTTTTTTTTTTTAAATTGACAGTACCGTCCTTTATAGGTATGAAAATTTAAAATTCATACTTTTGTGGGAAATTTTCTTCAGATTCAAACTGGAGGGATAAATATGGATATGTTTTCTCTATCCGTCACGAAATTCTATACAAAATAAATATGCAAAATTATGAATACGTGGAAGAAAAAATTTTTGAAAAAATTGACAGTACCGTCCCTTACAGGTATGAAAATTTAAAATTCATACTTTTGTGGGAAATTTTCTCCAGATTCAAACTGGAGGGATAAATATGGAAATCTTTTCTCTATCCGTCATAAAATTCTATACAAAATAAATATGAAAAATTACGAATACATAGAAAAAAATTTTTTTCCAAAAATTGACAGTACCGTCCCTTACAGGTATGAAAGTTAAAATTCATTCTTTTGTGGGAAATTTTCTTCAGATTCAAACTGGGGGCATAAATATGGATATGTTTTCTCTATCCGTTATGAAATTCTATACAAAATAAATATGAAAAATTATGAATACGTGGAAAAATTTTTTTTTCCAAAAATTGACAGTACCGTCCCTTATAGGTATGAAAATTCAAAATAGATACTTTTGTGGGAAATTTTCTTCAGATTCAAACTGCAGGGATAAATATGGATATGTTTTATCTATCCGTCATGAAATTCTATACCAAATAAATATGAAAAATTATGAATACGTGAAAAAAAAATATTTCTAAAAATTGACAGTACCGTCCCTTATAGGTATGAAAATTCAAAATTCATACTTTAGTGGGAAATTTTTTTCAGATTCAAACTGGAGGGATAAATATGGATATTTTTTCTTTCTCCGTCATGAAATTCTATAGAAAATAAATATGAAAAATTATAAATACGTGGAAGAAAAAATTTTTGAAAAAATTGACAGTACCGTCCCTTACAGGTATGAAAATTTAAAATTCATACTTTTGTGGGAAATTTTCTCCAGATTCAAACTGGAGGGATAAATATGGAAATCTTTTCTCTATCCGTCATAAAATTCTATACAAAATAAATATGAAAAATTACGAATACATAGAAAAAAATTTTTTTCCAAAAATTGACAGTACCGTCCCTTACAGGTATGAAAGTTAAAATTCATTCTTTTGTGGGAAATTTTCTTCAGATTCAAACTGGGGGCATAAATATGGATATGTTTTCTCTATCCGTCATGAAATTCTATACAAAATAAATATGAAAAATTATGAATACGTGGAAAAATTTTTTTTTCCAAAAATTGACAGTACCGTCCCTTATAGGTATGAAAATTCAAAATAGATACTTTTGTGGGAAATTTTCTTCAGATTCAAACTGGAGGGATAAATATGGATATGTTTTCTCTATCCGTCATGAAATTCTATACCAAATAAATATGAAAAATTATAAATAGGTGAAAAAAAAAATTTTTGAAAAAATTGACAGTACCGTCCCTTATAGGTATGAAAATTCATACATTTGTGGGAAATTTTCTTCAGATTCAAACTGGAGGGATAAATATGGATATGTTTTCTCTATCCGTCATGAAATTCTATACAAAATAAATATGAAAAATTGCGAATACGTGGAAAATTTTTTTTTTTTCAAAAATTGAGTCTCTTACAGGTATGAAAATTCAAAATTGATAGTTTTGTGGGAAATTTTCTTCAGATTCAAACTGGAGGGATAAATATGGAAATGTTTTCTCTATCCGTCATGAAATTCTATACAAAATAAATATGAAATTTATGAATACATGGAAAAAAAAATTTTTCTGAAAATTCACAGTACCGTCTCTTACAGGTGTGAAAATTCAAAATTGATACTTTTGTGGGAGATTTTCTTGAGATTCAAACTGGAGGGATAAATATGGAAATGTTTTCTCTATCCGTCATGAAAGTCTATACAAAAGAAATATGAAAAATCATAAATACATGGAAAAATTTTTTTTTTTTTTAAATTGACAGTACCGTCCTTTACAGGTGTAAAAATTTAAAATTGATACTTTAATGGGAAATTTTCTTAAACTTTCAAACTGGAGGGATAAATATGGATATGTTTTCTCTATCCGTCATGAAATTCTATACAAAATAATTATGAAAAATTATAAATACGTGGAAAAAAATTTTTTTAAATTGTTTAAATTGACCGTCCCTTACAGGTATGAAAATTCAAAATTGACACTTTTGTGGGAAATTTTCTTCAGATTCAAACTGGAGGGATAAATATGGATATGTTTTCTCTATCCGTCATGAAATTCTATACAAAATAAATATGAAAAAATATAAATACATGGAAAAAAATTTTTTTTTTTAAAAATTGACAGTACCGTCCTCTATAGGTATGAAAATTTAAAATTCATACTTTTGTGGGAAATTTTCTCAAAAATTCAAACTGGAGGGATAAATATGGATGTTTTCTCTATCCGTCATGAAATTCTATACAAAATAAATATGAAAAATTATGAATACGTGGAAAATTTTTTTTTTCCAAAAATTGACAGTACCATCCCTTACAGGTATGAAAATTTAAAACTGATACTTTTGTGGAAAGTTTTCTTGAGATTCAAACTGGAGGGATAAATATGGAAATGTTTTCTCTATCCGTCATGAAATTCTATACAAAATAAATATGAAAAATTATGAATACATGGAAAAAATTTTTTTTTTTTAAATTGACAGTACCGTCCTTTATAGGTATGAAAATTTAAAATCCATACTTTTGTGGGAAATTTTCTTCAGATTCAAACTGGAGGGATAAATATGGATATGTTTTCTCTATCCGTCATGAAATTCTATACAAAATAATTATGAAAAATTATAAATACGTGGAAAAAAAATTTTTTAAATTGTTTAAATTGACCGTCCCTTACAGGTATGAAAATTCAAAATTGACACTTTTGTGGGAAATTTTCTTCAGATTCAAACTGGAGGGATAAATATGGATATGTTTTCTCTATCCGTCATGAAATTCTATACAAAATAAATATGAAAAAATATAAATACATGGAAAATTTTTTTTTTTTTTAAAATTGACAGTACCGTCCTTTATAGGTATGAAAATTTAAAATTCATACTTTTGTGGGAAATTTTCTCAAAAATTCAAACTGGAGGGATAAATATGGATGTTTTCTCTATCCGTCATGAAATTCTATACAAAATAAATATGAAAAATTATGAATACGTGGAAAATTTTTTTTTTTTAAAAATTGACAGTACCATCCCTTACAGGTATGAAAATTTAAAACTGATACTTTTGTGGAAAGTTTTCTTGAGATTCAAACTGGAGGGATAAATATGGATATGTTTTCTCTATCCGTCATGAAATTCTATACAAAATAAATATGAAAAAATATAAATACATGGAAAAAAATTTTTTTTTTTAAAATTGACAGTACCGTCCTCTATAGGTATGAAAATTTAAAATTCATACTTTTGTGGGAAATTTTCTCAAAAATTCAAACTGGAGGGATAAATATGGATATGTTTTCTCTATCCGTCATGAAATTCTATACAAAATAAATATGAAAAATTATAAATAGGTGAAAAAAAAAATTTTTGAAAAAATTGACAGTACCGTCCCTTATAGGTATGAAAATTCATACATTTGTGGGAAATTTTCTTCAGATTCAAACTGGAGGGATAAATATGGATATGTTTTCTCTATCCGTCATGAAATTCTATACAAAATAAATATGAAAAATTGCGAATACGTGGAAAATTTTTTTTTTTTCAAAAATTGAGTCTCTTACAGGTATGAAAATTCAAAATTGATAGTTTTGTGGGAAATTTTCTTCAGATTCAAACTGGAGGGATAAATATGGAAATGTTTTCTCTATCCGTCATGAAATTCTATACAAAATAAATATGAAATTTATGAATACATGGAAAAAAAAATTTTTCTGAAAATTCACAGTACCGTCTCTTACAGGTGTGAAAATTCAAAATTGATACTTTTGTGGGAAATTTTCTTGAGATTCAAACTGGAGGGATAAATATGGAAATGTTTTCTCTATCCGTCATGAAAGTCTATACAAAAGAAATATGAAAAATCATAAATAAATGGAAAATTTTTTTTTTTTTTTTAAATTGACAGTACCGTCCTTTACAGGTGTAAAAATTTAAAATTGATACTTTAATGGGAAATTTTCTTAAACTTTCAAACTGGAGGGATAAATATGGATATGTTTTCTCTATCCGTCATGAAATTCTATACAAAATAATTATGAAAAATTATAAATACGTGGAAAAAAATTTTTTTTTTTAAAATTGACAGTACCGTCCTCTATAGGTATGAAAATTTAAAATTCATACTTTTGTGGGAAATTTTCTCAAAAATTCAAACTGGAGGGATAAATATGGATGTTTTCTCTATCCGTCATGAAATTCTATACAAAATAAATATGAAAAATTATGAATACGTGGAAAATTTTTTTTTTCCAAAAATTGACAGTACCATCCCTTACAGGTATGAAAATTTAAAACTGATACTTTTGTGGAAAGTTTTCTTGAGATTCAAACTGGAGGGATAAATATGGAAATGTTTTCTCTATCCGTGATGAAATTCTATACAAAATAAATATGAAAAATTATGAATACATGGAAAAATTTTTTTTTTTTTAAATTGACAGTACCGTCCTTTATAGGTATGAAAATTTAAAATCCATACTTTTGTGGGAAATTTTCTTCAGATTCAAACTGGAGGGATAAATATGGATATCTTTTCTCTATCCGTCATGAAATTCTATACAAAATAAATATGGAAAATTATGAATACGTGGAAAATTTTTTTTTTTTAAAAATTGACAGTACCGTCCTTTACAGGTGTAAAAATTTAAAATTGATAATTTAATGGGAAATTTTCTTAAACTTTCAAACTGGAGGGATAAATATGGATATGTTTTCTCTATCCGTCATGAAATTCTATACAAAATAATTATGAAAAATTATAAATACGTGGAAAAAAAATTTTTTAAATTGTTTAAATTGACCGTCCCTTACAGGTATGAAAATTCAAAATTGACACTTTTGTGGGAAATTTTCTTCAGATTCAAACTGGAGGGATAAATATGGATATGTTTTCTCTATCCGTCATGAAATTCTATACAAAATAAATATGAAAAAATATAAATACATGGAAAATTTTTTTTTTTTTTTAAATTGACAGTACCGTCCTTTATAGGTATGAAAATTTAAAATTCATACTTTTGTGGGAAATTTTCTCAAAAATTCAAACTGGAGGGATAAATATGGATGTTTTCTCTATCCGTCATGAAATTCTATACAAAATAAATATGAAAAATTATGAATACGTGGGAAATTTTTTTTTTCCAAAAAATTGACAGTACCATCCCTTACAGGTATGAAAATTTAAAACTGATACTTTTGTGGAAAGTTTTCTTGAGATTCAAACTGGAGGGATAAATATGGAAATGTTTTCTCTATCCGTCATGAAATTCTATACAAAATAAATATGAAAAATTATGAATACATGGAAAAAAATTTTTTTTTTTAAATTGACAGTACCGTCCCTTTATAGGTATGAAAATTTAAAATTCATACTTTTGTGGGAAATTTTCTTCAGATTCAAACTGGAGGGATAAATATGGATATGTTTTCTCTATCCGTCATGAAATTCTATACAAAATAAATATGCAAAATTATGAATACGTGGAAGAAAAAATTTTTGAAAAAATTGACAGTACCGTCCCTTACAGGTATGAAAATTTAAAATTCATACTTTTGTGGGAAATTTTCTCCAGATTCAAACTGGAGGGATAAATATGGAAATCTTTTCTCTATCCGTCATAAAATTCTATACAAAATAAATATGAAAAATTACGAATACATAGAAAAAATTTTTTTTCCAAAAATTGACAGTACCGTCCCTTACAGGTATGAAAGTTAAAATTCATTCTTTTGTGGGAAATTTTCTTCAGATTCAAACTGGGGGCATAAATATGGATATGTTTTCTCTATCCGTCATGAAATTCTATACAAAATAAATATGAAAAATTATGAATACGTGGAAAAATTTTTTTTTCCAAAAATTGACAGTACCGTCCCTTATAGGTATGAAAATTCAAAACTGATACTTTTGTGGAAAGTTTTCTTGAGATTCAAACTGGAGGGATAAATATGGAAATGTTTTCTCTATCCGTCATGAAATTCTATACAAAATAAATATGAAAAATTATGAATACATGGAAAAAATTTTTTTTTTTTAAATTGACAGTACCGTCCTTTATAGGTATGAAAATTTAAAATTCATACTTTTGTGGGAAATTTTCTTCAGATTCAAACTGGAGGGATAAATATGGATATGTTTTCTCTATCCGTCATGAAATTCTATACAAAATAAATATGAAAAATTATAAATAGGTGAAAAAAAAAATTTTGAAAAAATTGACAGTACCGTCCCTTATAGGTATGAAAATTCATACATTTGTGGGAAATTTTCTTCAGATTCAAACTGGAGGGATAAATATGGATATGTTTTCTCTATCCGTCATGAAATTCTATACAAAATAAATATGAAAAATTGCGAATACGTGGAAAATTTTTTTTTTTTCAAAAATTGAGTCTCTTACAGGTATGAAAATTCAAAATTGATAGTTTTGTGGGAAATTTTCTTCAGATTCAAACTGGAGGGATAAATATGGAAATGTTTTCTCTATCCGTCATGAAATTCTATACAAAATAAATATGAAATTTATGAATACATGGAAAAAAATTTTTTTCTGAAAATTCACAGTACCGTCTCTTACAGGTGTGAAAATTCAAAATTGATACTTTTGTGGGAAATTTTCTTGAGATTCAAACTGGAGGGATAAATATGGAAATGTTTTCTCTATCCGTCATGAAATTCTATACAAAATAAATATGAAAAACTGCGAATACGTGGAAAATTTTTTTTTTCCAAAAATTGACAGTACCGTCTCTTACAGGTATGAAAATTTAAAATTCATACTTTTGTGGGAAATTTTCTTGAGATTCAAACAGGAGGGATAAATATGGATATGTTTTCTCTATCTGTCATGAAATTCTATACAAAATAAATATGAAAAATTATAAATACGTGAAAAAAAAAATTTTTGAAAAAATTGACAGTACCATCCCTCACAGGTATGAAAATTCAAAATTGATACTTTTGTGGGAAATTTTCTTCAGATTCAAACTGGAGGGATAAATATGGAAATGTTTTCTCTATCCGTCATGAAATTCTATACAAAATAATTATGAAAAATTATAAATACGTGGAAAAAAATTTTTTTAAATTGTTTAAATTGACCGTCCCTTACAGGTATGAAAATTCAAAATTGACACTTTTGTGGGAAATTTTCTTCAGATTCAAACTGGAGGGATAAATATGGATATGTTTTCTCTATCCGTCATGAAATTCTATACAAAATAAATATGAAAAAATATAAATACATGGAAAAAAAATTTTTTTTTTAAAATTGACAGTACCGTCCTTTATAGGTATGAAAATTTAAAATTCATACTTTTGTGGGAAATTTTCTCAAAAATTCAAACGGGAGGGATAAATATGGATGTTTTCTCTATCCGTCATGAAATTCTATACAAAATAAATATGAAAAATTATGAATACGTGGAAAATTTTTTTTTTCCAAAAATTGACAGTACCATCCCTTACAGGTATGAAAATTTAAAACTGATACTTTTGTGGAAAGTTTTCTTGAGATTCAAACTGGAGGGATAAATATGGAAATGTTTTCTCTATCCGTCATGAAATTCTATACAAAATAAATATGAAAAATTATGAATACATGGAAAAAATTTTTTTTTTTAAAATTGACAGTACCGTCCTTTATAGGTATGAAAATTTAAAATCCATACTTTTGTGGGAAATTTTCTTCAGATTCAAACTGGAGGGATAAATATGGATATGTTTTCTCTATCCGTCATGAAATTCTATACAAAATAAATATGCAAAATTATGAATACGTGGAAAAATTTTTTTTTTTAAAAATTGACAGTACCGTCCTTTACAGGTGTAAAAATTTAAAATTGATACTTTAATGGGAAATTTTCTTAAACTTTCAAACTGGAGGGATAAATATGGATATGTTTTCTCTATCCGTCATGAAATTCTATACAAAATAATTATGAAAAATTATAAATACGTGGAAAATTTTTTTTTTAAATTGTTTAAATTGACCGTCCCTTACAGGTATGAAAATTCAAAATTGACACTTTTGTGGGAAATTTTCTTCAGATTCAAACTGGAGGGATAAATATGGATATGTTTTCTCTATCCGTCATGAAATTCTATACAAAATAAATATGAAAAAATATAAATACATGGAAAAATTTTTTTTTTTTTAAAATTGACAGTACCGTCCTTTATAGGTATGAAAATTTAAAATTCATACTTTTGTGGGAAATTTTCTCAAAAATTCAAACTGGAGGGATAAATATGGATGTTTTCTCTATCCGTCATGAAATTCTATACAAAATAAATATGAAAAATTATGAATACGTGGAAAATTTTTTTTTTCCAAAAAATTGACAGTACCATCCCTTACAGGTATGAAAATTTAAAACTGATACTTTTGTGGAAAGTTTTCTTGAGATTCAAACTGGAGGGATAAATATGGAAATGTTTTCTCTATCCGTCATGAAATTCTATACAAAATAAATATGAAAAATTATGAATACATGGAAAAAAATTTTTTTTTTAAAATTGACAGTACCGTCCTTTATAGGTATGAAAATTTAAAATTCATACTTTTGTGGGAAATTTTCTTCAGATTCAAACTGGAGGGATAAATATGGATATGTTTTCTCTATCCGTCATGAAATTCTATACAAAATAAATATGCAAAATTATGAATACGTGGAAAAATTTTTTTTTTTAAAAATTGACAGTACCGTCCTTTACAGGTGTAAAAATTTAAAATTGATACTTTAATGGGAAATTTTCTTAAACTTTCAAACTGGAGGGATAAATATGGATAAGTTTTCTCTATCCGTCATGAAATTCTATACAAAATAATTATGAAAAATTATAAATACGTGGAAAAAAATTTTTTGAAATTGTTTAAATTGACCGTCCCTTACAGGTATGAAAATTCAAAATTGACACTTTTGTGGGAAATTTTCTTCAGATTCAAACTGGAGGGATAAATATGGATATGTTTTCTCTATCCGTCATGAAATTCTATACAAAATAAATATGAAAAATTATGAATACATGGAAAAAATTTTTTTTTTTTAAATTGACAGTACCGTCCTTTATAGGTATGAAAATTTAAAATTCATACTTTTGTGGGAAATTTTCTTCAGATTCAAACTGGAGGGATAAATATGGATATGTTTTCTCTATCCGTCACGAAATTCTATACAAAATAAATATGCAAAATTATGAATACGTGGAAGAAAAAATTTTTGAAAAAATTGACAGTACCGTCCCTTACAGGTATGAAAATTTAAAATTCATACTTTTGTGGGAAATTTTCTCCAGATTCAAACTGGAGGGATAAATATGGAAATCTTTTCTCTATCCGTCATAAAATTCTATACAAAATAAATATGAAAAATTACGAATACATAGAAAAAAATTTTTTTCCAAAAATTGACAGTACCGTCCCTTACAGGTATGAAAGTTAAAATTCATTCTTTTGTGGGAAATTTTCTTCAGATTCAAACTGGGGGCATAAATATGGATATGTTTTCTCTATCCGTTATGAAATTCTATACAAAATAAATATGAAAAATTATGAATACGTGGAAAAATTTTTTTTTCCAAAAATTGACAGTACCGTCCCTTATAGGTATGAAAATTCAAAATAGATACTTTTGTGGGAAATTTTCTTCAGATTCAAACTGCAGGGATAAATATGGATATGTTTTATCTATCCGTCATGAAATTCTATACCAAATAAATATGAAAAATTATGAATACGTGAAAAAAAAATATTTCTAAAAATTGACAGTACCGTCCCTTATAGGTATGAAAATTCAAAATTCATACTTTAGTGGGAAATTTTTTTCAGATTCAAACTGGAGGGATAAATATGGATATTTTTTCTTTCTCCGTCATGAAATTCTATAGAAAATAAATATGAAAAATTATAAATACGTGGAAGAAAAAATTTTTGAAAAAATTGACAGTACCGTCCCTTACAGGTATGAAAATTTAAAATTCATACTTTTGTGGGAAATTTTCTCCAGATTCAAACTGGAGGGATAAATATGGAAATCTTTTCTCTATCCGTCATAAAATTCTATACAAAATAAATATGAAAAATTACGAATACATAGAAAAAAATTTTTTTCCAAAAATTGACAGTACCGTCCCTTACAGGTATGAAAGTTAAAATTCATTCTTTTGTGGGAAATTTTCTTCAGATTCAAACTGGGGGCATAAATATGGATATGTTTTCTCTATCCGTCATGAAATTCTATACAAAATAAATATGAAAAATTATGAATACGTGGAAAAATTTTTTTTTCCAAAAATTGACAGTACCGTCCCTTATAGGTATGAAAATTCAAAATAGATACTTTTGTGGGAAATTTTCTTCAGATTCAAACTGGAGGGATAAATATGGATATGTTTTCTCTATCCGTCATGAAATTCTATACCAAATAAATATGAAAAATTATAAATAGGTGAAAAAAAAAATTTTTGAAAAAATTGACAGTACCGTCCCTTATAGGTATGAAAATTCATACATTTGTGGGAAATTTTCTTCAGATTCAAACTGGAGGGATAAATATGGATATGTTTTCTCTATCCGTCATGAAATTCTATACAAAATAAATATGAAAAATTGCGAATACGTGGAAAATTTTTTTTTTTTCAAAAATTGAGTCTCTTACAGGTATGAAAATTCAAAATTGATAGTTTTGTGGGAAATTTTCTTCAGATTCAAACTGGAGGGATAAATATGGAAATGTTTTCTCTATCCGTCATGAAATTCTATACAAAATAAATATGAAATTTATGAATACATGGAAAAAAAAATTTTTCTGAAAATTCACAGTACCGTCTCTTACAGGTGTGAAAATTCAAAATTGATACTTTTGTGGGAGATTTTCTTGAGATTCAAACTGGAGGGATAAATATGGAAATGTTTTCTCTATCCGTCATGAAAGTCTATACAAAAGAAATATGAAAAATCATAAATACATGGAAAAATTTTTTTTTTTTTTAAATTGACAGTACCGTCCTTTACAGGTGTAAAAATTTAAAATTGATACTTTAATGGGAAATTTTCTTAAACTTTCAAACTGGAGGGATAAATATGGATATGTTTTCTCTATCCGTCATGAAATTCTATACAAAATAATTATGAAAAATTATAAATACGTGGAAAAAAATTTTTTTAAATTGTTTAAATTGACCGTCCCTTACAGGTATGAAAATTCAAAATTGACACTTTTGTGGGAAATTTTCTTCAGATTCAAACTGGAGGGATAAATATGGATATGTTTTCTCTATCCGTCATGAAATTCTATACAAAATAAATATGAAAAAATATAAATACATGGAAAAAAATTTTTTTTTTTAAAAATTGACAGTACCGTCCTCTATAGGTATGAAAATTTAAAATTCATACTTTTGTGGGAAATTTTCTCAAAAATTCAAACTGGAGGGATAAATATGGATGTTTTCTCTATCCGTCATGAAATTCTATACAAAATAAATATGAAAAATTATGAATACGTGGAAAATTTTTTTTTTCCAAAAATTGACAGTACCATCCCTTACAGGTATGAAAATTTAAAACTGATACTTTTGTGGAAAGTTTTCTTGAGATTCAAACTGGAGGGATAAATATGGAAATGTTTTCTCTATCCGTCATGAAATTCTATACAAAATAAATATGAAAAATTATGAATACATGGAAAAAATTTTTTTTTTTTAAATTGACAGTACCGTCCTTTATAGGTATGAAAATTTAAAATCCATACTTTTGTGGGAAATTTTCTTCAGATTCAAACTGGAGGGATAAATATGGATATGTTTTCTCTATCCGTCATGAAATTCTATACAAAATAATTATGAAAAATTATAAATACGTGGAAAAAAAATTTTTTAAATTGTTTAAATTGACCGTCCCTTACAGGTATGAAAATTCAAAATTGACACTTTTGTGGGAAATTTTCTTCAGATTCAAACTGGAGGGATAAATATGGATATGTTTTCTCTATCCGTCATGAAATTCTATACAAAATAAATATGAAAAAATATAAATACATGGAAAATTTTTTTTTTTTTTAAAATTGACAGTACCGTCCTTTATAGGTATGAAAATTTAAAATTCATACTTTTGTGGGAAATTTTCTCAAAAATTCAAACTGGAGGGATAAATATGGATATGTTTTCTCTATCCGTCATGAAATTCTATACAAAATAAATATGAAAAATTATAAATAGGTGAAAAAAAAAATTTTTGAAAAAATTGACAGTACCGTCCCTTATAGGTATGAAAATTCATACATTTGTGGGAAATTTTCTTCAGATTCAAACTGGAGGGATAAATATGGATATGTTTTCTCTATCCGTCATGAAATTCTATACAAAATAAATATGAAAAATTGCGAATACGTGGAAAATTTTTTTTTTTTCAAAAATTGAGTCTCTTACAGGTATGAAAATTCAAAATTGATAGTTTTGTGGGAAATTTTCTTCAGATTCAAACTGGAGGGATAAATATGGAAATGTTTTCTCTATCCGTCATGAAATTCTATACAAAATAAATATGAAATTTATGAATACATGGAAAAAAAAATTTTTCTGAAAATTCACAGTACCGTCTCTTACAGGTGTGAAAATTCAAAATTGATACTTTTGTGGGAAATTTTCTTGAGATTCAAACTGGAGGGATAAATATGGAAATGTTTTCTCTATCCGTCATGAAAGTCTATACAAAAGAAATATGAAAAATCATAAATAAATGGAAAATTTTTTTTTTTTTTTTAAATTGACAGTACCGTCCTTTACAGGTGTAAAAATTTAAAATTGATACTTTAATGGGAAATTTTCTTAAACTTTCAAACTGGAGGGATAAATATGGATATGTTTTCTCTATCCGTCATGAAATTCTATACAAAATAATTATGAAAAATTATAAATACGTGGAAAAAAATTTTTTTTTTTAAAATTGACAGTACCGTCCTCTATAGGTATGAAAATTTAAAATTCATACTTTTGTGGGAAATTTTCTCAAAAATTCAAACTGGAGGGATAAATATGGATGTTTTCTCTATCCGTCATGAAATTCTATACAAAATAAATATGAAAAATTATGAATACGTGGAAAATTTTTTTTTTCCAAAAATTGACAGTACCATCCCTTACAGGTATGAAAATTTAAAACTGATACTTTTGTGGAAAGTTTTCTTGAGATTCAAACTGGAGGGATAAATATGGAAATGTTTTCTCTATCCGTGATGAAATTCTATACAAAATAAATATGAAAAATTATGAATACATGGAAAAATTTTTTTTTTTTTAAATTGACAGTACCGTCCTTTATAGGTATGAAAATTTAAAATCCATACTTTTGTGGGAAATTTTCTTCAGATTCAAACTGGAGGGATAAATATGGATATCTTTTCTCTATCCGTCATGAAATTCTATACAAAATAAATATGGAAAATTATGAATACGTGGAAAATTTTTTTTTTTTAAAAATTGACAGTACCGTCCTTTACAGGTGTAAAAATTTAAAATTGATAATTTAATGGGAAATTTTCTTAAACTTTCAAACTGGAGGGATAAATATGGATATGTTTTCTCTATCCGTCATGAAATTCTATACAAAATAATTATGAAAAATTATAAATACGTGGAAAAAAAATTTTTTAAATTGTTTAAATTGACCGTCCCTTACAGGTATGAAAATTCAAAATTGACACTTTTGTGGGAAATTTTCTTCAGATTCAAACTGGAGGGATAAATATGGATATGTTTTCTCTATCCGTCATGAAATTCTATACAAAATAAATATGAAAAAATATAAATACATGGAAAATTTTTTTTTTTTTTTAAATTGACAGTACCGTCCTTTATAGGTATGAAAATTTAAAATTCATACTTTTGTGGGAAATTTTCTCAAAAATTCAAACTGGAGGGATAAATATGGATGTTTTCTCTATCCGTCATGAAATTCTATACAAAATAAATATGAAAAATTATGAATACGTGGGAAATTTTTTTTTTCCAAAAAATTGACAGTACCATCCCTTACAGGTATGAAAATTTAAAACTGATACTTTTGTGGAAAGTTTTCTTGAGATTCAAACTGGAGGGATAAATATGGAAATGTTTTCTCTATCCGTCATGAAATTCTATACAAAATAAATATGAAAAATTATGAATACATGGAAAAAAATTTTTTTTTTTAAATTGACAGTACCGTCCCTTTATAGGTATGAAAATTTAAAATTCATACTTTTGTGGGAAATTTTCTTCAGATTCAAACTGGAGGGATAAATATGGATATGTTTTCTCTATCCGTCATGAAATTCTATACAAAATAAATATGCAAAATTATGAATACGTGGAAGAAAAAATTTTTGAAAAAATTGACAGTACCGTCCCTTACAGGTATGAAAATTTAAAATTCATACTTTTGTGGGAAATTTTCTCCAGATTCAAACTGGAGGGATAAATATGGAAATCTTTTCTCTATCCGTCATAAAATTCTATACAAAATAAATATGAAAAATTACGAATACATAGAAAAAATTTTTTTTCCAAAAATTGACAGTACCGTCCCTTACAGGTATGAAAGTTAAAATTCATTCTTTTGTGGGAAATTTTCTTCAGATTCAAACTGGGGGCATAAATATGGATATGTTTTCTCTATCCGTCATGAAATTCTATACAAAATAAATATGAAAAATTATGAATACGTGGAAAAATTTTTTTTTCCAAAAATTGACAGTACCGTCCCTTATAGGTATGAAAATTCAAAACTGATACTTTTGTGGAAAGTTTTCTTGAGATTCAAACTGGAGGGATAAATATGGAAATGTTTTCTCTATCCGTCATGAAATTCTATACAAAATAAATATGAAAAATTATGAATACATGGAAAAAATTTTTTTTTTTTAAATTGACAGTACCGTCCTTTATAGGTATGAAAATTTAAAATTCATACTTTTGTGGGAAATTTTCTTCAGATTCAAACTGGAGGGATAAATATGGATATGTTTTCTCTATCCGTCATGAAATTCTATACAAAATAAATATGAAAAATTATAAATAGGTGAAAAAAAAAATTTTGAAAAAATTGACAGTACCGTCCCTTATAGGTATGAAAATTCATACATTTGTGGGAAATTTTCTTCAGATTCAAACTGGAGGGATAAATATGGATATGTTTTCTCTATCCGTCATGAAATTCTATACAAAATAAATATGAAAAATTGCGAATACGTGGAAAATTTTTTTTTTTTCAAAAATTGAGTCTCTTACAGGTATGAAAATTCAAAATTGATAGTTTTGTGGGAAATTTTCTTCAGATTCAAACTGGAGGGATAAATATGGAAATGTTTTCTCTATCCGTCATGAAATTCTATACAAAATAAATATGAAATTTATGAATACATGGAAAAAAATTTTTTTCTGAAAATTCACAGTACCGTCTCTTACAGGTGTGAAAATTCAAAATTGATACTTTTGTGGGAAATTTTCTTGAGATTCAAACTGGAGGGATAAATATGGAAATGTTTTCTCTATCCGTCATGAAATTCTATACAAAATAAATATGAAAAACTGCGAATACGTGGAAAATTTTTTTTTTCCAAAAATTGACAGTACCGTCTCTTACAGGTATGAAAATTTAAAATTCATACTTTTGTGGGAAATTTTCTTGAGATTCAAACAGGAGGGATAAATATGGATATGTTTTCTCTATCTGTCATGAAATTCTATACAAAATAAATATGAAAAATTATAAATACGTGAAAAAAAAAATTTTTGAAAAAATTGACAGTACCATCCCTCACAGGTATGAAAATTCAAAATTGATACTTTTGTGGGAAATTTTCTTCAGATTCAAACTGGAGGGATAAATATGGAAATGTTTTCTCTATCCGTCATGAAATTCTATACAAAATAATTATGAAAAATTATAAATACGTGGAAAAAAATTTTTTTAAATTGTTTAAATTGACCGTCCCTTACAGGTATGAAAATTCAAAATTGACACTTTTGTGGGAAATTTTCTTCAGATTCAAACTGGAGGGATAAATATGGATATGTTTTCTCTATCCGTCATGAAATTCTATACAAAATAAATATGAAAAAATATAAATACATGGAAAAAAAATTTTTTTTTTAAAATTGACAGTACCGTCCTTTATAGGTATGAAAATTTAAAATTCATACTTTTGTGGGAAATTTTCTCAAAAATTCAAACGGGAGGGATAAATATGGATGTTTTCTCTATCCGTCATGAAATTCTATACAAAATAAATATGAAAAATTATGAATACGTGGAAAATTTTTTTTTTCCAAAAATTGACAGTACCATCCCTTACAGGTATGAAAATTTAAAACTGATACTTTTGTGGAAAGTTTTCTTGAGATTCAAACTGGAGGGATAAATATGGAAATGTTTTCTCTATCCGTCATGAAATTCTATACAAAATAAATATGAAAAATTATGAATACATGGAAAAAATTTTTTTTTTTAAAATTGACAGTACCGTCCTTTATAGGTATGAAAATTTAAAATCCATACTTTTGTGGGAAATTTTCTTCAGATTCAAACTGGAGGGATAAATATGGATATGTTTTCTCTATCCGTCATGAAATTCTATACAAAATAAATATGCAAAATTATGAATACGTGGAAAAATTTTTTTTTTTAAAAATTGACAGTACCGTCCTTTACAGGTGTAAAAATTTAAAATTGATACTTTAATGGGAAATTTTCTTAAACTTTCAAACTGGAGGGATAAATATGGATATGTTTTCTCTATCCGTCATGAAATTCTATACAAAATAATTATGAAAAATTATAAATACGTGGAAAATTTTTTTTTTAAATTGTTTAAATTGACCGTCCCTTACAGGTATGAAAATTCAAAATTGACACTTTTGTGGGAAATTTTCTTCAGATTCAAACTGGAGGGATAAATATGGATATGTTTTCTCTATCCGTCATGAAATTCTATACAAAATAAATATGAAAAAATATAAATACATGGAAAAATTTTTTTTTTTTTAAAATTGACAGTACCGTCCTTTATAGGTATGAAAATTTAAAATTCATACTTTTGTGGGAAATTTTCTCAAAAATTCAAACTGGAGGGATAAATATGGATGTTTTCTCTATCCGTCATGAAATTCTATACAAAATAAATATGAAAAATTATGAATACGTGGAAAATTTTTTTTTTCCAAAAAATTGACAGTACCATCCCTTACAGGTATGAAAATTTAAAACTGATACTTTTGTGGAAAGTTTTCTTGAGATTCAAACTGGAGGGATAAATATGGAAATGTTTTCTCTATCCGTCATGAAATTCTATACAAAATAAATATGAAAAATTATGAATACATGGAAAAAAATTTTTTTTTTAAAATTGACAGTACCGTCCTTTATAGGTATGAAAATTTAAAATTCATACTTTTGTGGGAAATTTTCTTCAGATTCAAACTGGAGGGATAAATATGGATATGTTTTCTCTATCCGTCATGAAATTCTATACAAAATAAATATGCAAAATTATGAATACGTGGAAAAATTTTTTTTTTTAAAAATTGACAGTACCGTCCTTTACAGGTGTAAAAATTTAAAATTGATACTTTAATGGGAAATTTTCTTAAACTTTCAAACTGGAGGGATAAATATGGATAAGTTTTCTCTATCCGTCATGAAATTCTATACAAAATAATTATGAAAAATTATAAATACGTGGAAAAAAATTTTTTGAAATTGTTTAAATTGACCGTCCCTTACAGGTATGAAAATTCAAAATTGACACTTTTGTGGGAAATTTTCTTCAGATTCAAACTGGAGGGATAAATATGGATATGTTTTCTCTATCCGTCATGAAATTCTATACAAAATAAATATGAAAAAATATAAATACATGGAAAAATTTTTTTTTTTTAAAATTGACAGTACCGTCCTTTATAGGTATGAAAATTTAAAATTCTTACTTTTGTGGGAAATTTTCTCAAAAATTCAAACTGGAGGGATAAATATGGATGTTTTCTCTATCCGTCATGAAATTCTATACAAAATAAATATGAAAAATTATGAATACGTGGAAAATTTTTTTTTTCCAAAAATTTACATTACCGTCCCTTACAGTTATGAAAATTTAAAACTGATACTTTTGTGGAAAATTTTCTTCAGATTCAAACTGGAGGGATAAATATGAATATGTTTTCTCTATCCGTCATGAAATTCTATACAAAATAAATATGCAAAATTATGAATACGTGGAAAAAAATTTTTTGAAAAAATTGACATTACTGTTTTTTTATAGGTGTAAAAATTTAAAATTGATACTTTAATGGGAAATTTTCTTAAACTTTCAAACTGGAGGCATAAATATGGAAATGTTTTCTCTATCCGTCATGAAATTCTATACAAAATAAATATGAAAAAATATAAATACGTGGAAAAAATTTTTTTTTAAAAAATTGACAGTACCGTCCCTTACAGGTATGAAAATTCAAAATTGACACTTTTGTGGGAAATTTTCTTCAGATTCAAACTGGAGGGATAAATATGGATATGTTTTCTCTATCCGTCATGAAATTCTATACAAAATAAATATGCAAAATTATGAATACGTGGAAAAAATTTTTTTTTTTAAAAATTGACAGTACCGTAACCTTTACAGGTGTAAAAATTTAAAATTGACACTTTTGTGGGAAATTTTCTTCAGATTCAAACTGGAGGGATAAATATGGATATGTTTTCTCTATCCGTCATGAAATTCTATACAAAAGAAATATGAAAAATTATAAATACATGGAAAAAAATTTTTTTTTTTAAAATTGACAGTACCGTCCTTTATAGGTATGAAAATGTAAAATTCATACTTTTGTGGGAAATTTTCTCAAAAATTCAAACTGGAGGGATAAATATGGATGTTTTCTCTATCCGTCATGAAATTCTATACAAAATAAATATGAAAAATTATGAATACGTGGAAAAATTTTTTTTTTTTAAAATTGACAGTACCGTCCTTTACAGGTGTAAAAATTCAAAATTCATACTTTTGTGGGAAATTTTCTTCAGATTCAAACTGGAGGGATAAATATGGAAATGTTTTCTTTATCCGTCATGAAATTCTATACAAAATAAATATGAAAAATTATAAATATGTGGAAAAAATTCTTTTTCCAAAAATTGACAGTACCGTCCCTTATAGGTATGAAAATTTAAAATTCATACTTTTGTGGGAAATTTTCTTGAGATTCAAACTGGAGGGATATATATGGATATGTTTTCTCTATCCGTCATGAAATTCTATACAAAATAAATATGAAAAAATATAAATACGTGGAAAAAAATGTTTTTTAAAAAATTGACAGTACCGTCCCTTACAGGTATGAAAATTCAAAATTGACACTTTTGTGGGAAATTTTCTTCAGATTCAAACTGGAGGGATAAATATGGATATGTTTTCTCTATCCGTCATGAAATTCTATACAAAATAAATATGAAAAATTATGAATACATGGAAAAATTTTTTTTTTTTTAAATTGACAGTACCGTCCTTTATAGGTATGAAAATTTAAAATTCATACTTTTGTGGCAAATTTTCTCAAAAATTCAAACTGGAGGGATAAATATGGATGTTTTCTCTATCCGTCATGAAATTCTATACAAAATAAATATGAAAAATTATGAATACGTGAAAATTTTTTTTTTCCAAAAATTGACAGTGCCATCGATTACAGGTATGAAAATTTAAAACTGATACTTTTGTGGAAAATTTACTTAAAAGTTCAAACTGGAGGGATAAATATGGAAATGTTTTCTCTATCCGTCATAAAATTCTATACAAAATAAATATGAAAAATTATGAATACGTGAAAAAAAAATTTTTCTAAAAATTGACAGTACCGTCCCTTATAGGTATGAAAATTTAAAATCCATACTTTTGTGGGAAATTTTCTTCAGATTCAAACTGGAGGGATAAATATGGATATCTTTTCTCCATCCGTCTTAAAATTCTATACAAAATAAATATGAAAAATTGCGAATGAGTGGAAAATTTTTTTTTTCCAAATATTGACAGTACCCTTACAGTTATGAAAATTTACAATTGATACTTTTGTGGGAAATTTTCTTAAACTTTCAAACTGGAGGCATAAATATGGAAATGTTTTCTCTATCTGTCATGAAATTCTATACAAAATAAATATGAAAAAATATAAATACGTGAAAAAAAATTTTTTTTTTAAAATTGACAGAACCGTAACCTTTACAGGTGTAAAAATTTAAAATTGATACTTTAATGGGAAATTTTCTTAAACTTTCAAACTGGAGGGATAAATATGGATATGTTTTCTCTATCCGTCATGAAATTCTATACAAAATAAATATGCAAAATTATGAATACGTGGAAAAAATTTTTATTTTTAAAAATTGACAGAACCGTAACCTTTACAGGTGTAAAAATTTAAAATTGATACTTTAATGGGAAATTTTCTTAAACTTTCAAACTGGAGGGATAAATATGGATATGTTTTCTGTATCCGTCATGAAATTCTATACAAAATAATTATGAAAAATTATAAATACGTGGAAAAAATTTTTTTTCTAAAAATTGATAGTACCGTCCCTTACAGGTATGAAAATTTAAAATTGACACTTTTGTGGGAAATTTTCTTCAGATTCAAACTGGAGGGATAAATATGGATATGTTTTCTCTATCCGTCATGAAATTCTATACAAAAGAAATATGAAAAATTATAAATACATGGAAAAAAAATTTTTTTTTTAAAATTGACAGTACCGTCCTTTATAGGTATGAAAATTTAAAATTCATACTTTTGTGGGAAATTTTCTCAAAAATTCAAACTGGAGGGATAAATATGGATGTTTTCTCTATCCGTCATGAAATTCTATACAAAATAAATATGAAAAATTATGAATACGTGGAAAAAAATTTTTTTCGAAAAATTGATAGTACCGTCTCTTATAGGTATGAAAATTTAAAATTCATACTTTTGTGGGAAATTTTCTTGAGATTCAAACTGGAGGGATAAATATGGATATGTTTTCTCTATCCGTCATGAAATTCTATACAAAATAAATATGCAAAATTATGAATACGTGGAAAAATATTTTTTTTTAAAAATTGACAGTACCGTCTTTTACAGGTGTAAAAATTTAAAATTGATACTTTAATGGGAAATTTTCTTAAACTTTCAAACTGGAGGGATAAATATGGATATGTTTTCTCTATCCGTAATGAAATTCTATACAAAATAATTATGAAAAATTATAAATATGTGGAAAAAATTCTTTTTCCAAAAATTGACAGTACCGTCCCTTATAGGTATGAAAATTCAAAATTGACACTTTTGCAGGGGTGGGAAGTGACTAAGTCCAGTTCGGAGCAGCTTTGGAGCAGCAAAATTCAGGATTTGGAGCAGATTTGGAGCAGCAAATTCAGGATTCGGAGCAGTTTTGGAGCAGCAAATTCAGGATTTGGAGCAGTTTTGGAGCAGCAAATTCAGGATTTGGAGCAGTTTTGGAGCAGCAAATTCAGGATTTGGAGCAGCAAAATATGGGATTCGGAGCAGATATTTATAAATTGGAGCAGTGAAATTAACAAGAATATTTTCGTTAATCCTCAACCCTTTTCAAAATAAAACTGCACTGTCTTTTGTTATCAAACATCTTTTCGTCAGCTTGATTTTTGTTTTTGGTGCTTTAGGCAAACACCTTGTTTGAAAGAGCGGCTGTCATAAAATTTTTTGCACCAGTCTATTTAAGATGATTTTTGTTTACTGAGGGCACTATTTGCTGCCTTGAACAGCAGCACTTCAAATGAGCTAAAAATTTTTTATAAGTTTTTAATTCTTTTATACTTGGAAAGAAATTGTTGCAAAATGGGAGAGAATTTCGGAAGAATCAACTCGATGTTTGGCGATTCAGCACTCATTATCTGGCGAGATTGGCGATCTGATACTCGATATTTGGCGAGATTGACGATTTAACGCTCGTTATTTGGCGATATTGACGATTTACCGCACGTTATTCGGCAACATTGGCGATTTAACGCTCGTTATTCGGCAACATTGGCGATTTAACGGTAGTTATTCGGCAAAGTTTCTAAACTAACATTCGTAATTCGGCGAACATGCGCTTCTTACTCCCGGAATGAAAATTTTTTTCACGAAACATCGGGATTTAACACAATGACAATCGACTACAGTAATTTCTACTGCTTCCAGTGACAACTTTTTTTTTAAACGGAAACACTCGAATTTGCACTTTAAAGCTGAAAGGCATTGCAAACCATCTTCAGTTCCACGATCACGGAGAATATCGGGGTTTCGCGATGGAAAGCCCGATCAGGGGCCGATAGTTTAAGTATAGTGGAATAAAACACGCTCTTCTCTCTCGAAAAGAAACGTTTCGTGGCTGGCAGGAACAAAAAATTTTTGGCGTCCTTTCCGAAATTCCGGGCATACTGAAGCAAAATTCGCTATTTGGCGCAGAAAAATGTGAAAACACGCTATTGGAGCAGGATGGCGCAAGATATTAGTTTTGGCGCAGTGCGGCGCAATTGGCGCAGAGTTCCCACCCCTGCTTTTGTGGGAAATTTTCTTCAGATTCAAACTGGAGGGATAAATATGGATATGTTTTCTCTATCCGTCATGAAATTCTATACAAAATAAATATGAAAAATTATGAATACATGGAAAATTTTTTTTTTTTTAAAATTGACAGTACCGTCCTTTATAGGTATGAAAATTTAAAACTGATACTTTTGTGGAAAATTTACTTAAAAGTTCAAACTGGAGGGATAAATATGGAAATGTTTTCTCTATCCGTCATAAAATTCTATACAAAATAACACATAATTTTTCATATTTAATGAAAAATTATGAATACGTGGAAAAAATTTTTTTTTTTTAAAATTTACAGTACCGTAACCTTTACAGGTGTAAAAATTTAAAATTGATACTTTAATGGGAAATTTTCTTAAACTTTCAAACTGGAGGGATAAATATGGATATGTTTTCTCTATCCGTCATGAAATTCTATACAAAATAATTATGAAAAATTATAAATACGTGGAAAAAAAATTTTTTCTAAAAATTGACAGTACCGTCCCTTATAGGTATGAAAATTTAAAATCCATACTTTTGTGGGAAATTTTCTTCAGATTCAAACTGGAGGGATATATACGGATATGTTTTCTCTATCCGTCATGAAATTCTATACAAAATAAATATGAAAAAATATAAATACGTGGAAAAAAATGTTTTTTAAAAAATTGACAGTACCGTCCGTCCCTTATAGGTATGAAAATTTAAAATTCATACTTTTGTGGGAAATTTTCTTCAGATTCAAACTGGAGGGATAAATATGGATATGTTTTCTCTATCCGTCATGAAATTCTATACAAAATAAATATCCAAAATTATGAATATGTATAAAAAATTTTTTTTTTAAAAATTGACAGTACTGTCCCTTACAGGTATGAAAATTAAAAATTGATACTTTTGTGGGAAATTTTCTTCAGATTCAAACTGGAGTGATAAATATGGATATGTTTTCTCTATCCGTCATGAAATTTACAAAATAAATATGAAAAATCATGAATACGTGGAAAAAAATTTTTTTGAAAAAATTCACATTACCGTCCTTCACAGGTATGAAAATTTAAAATTGATACTTTTGTGGGAAATTTTCTTCAGATTCAAACTGGAGGGATATATACGGATATGTTTTCTCTATCCGTCATGAAATTCTATACAAAATAAATATGAAAAAATATAAATACGTGGAAAAAAATGTTTTTTAAAAAATTGACAGTACCGTCCGTCCCTTATAGGTATGAAAATTTAAAATTCATACTTTTGTGGGAAATTTTCTTCAGATTCAAACTGGAGGGATAAATATGGATATGTTTTCTCTATCCGTCATGAAATTCTATACAAAATAAATATGAAAAATTGCGAATACGTGGAAAATTTTTTTTTTTCCAAAAATTGAGTCTCTTACAGGTATGAAAATTCAAAATTGACACTTTTGTGGGAAATTTTCTTCAGATTCAAACTGGAGGGATAAATATGGATATGTTTTCTCTATCCGTCATGAAATTCTATACAAAATAAATATGAAAAATTATGAATACATGGAAAAAAATTTTTTTTAAAAAATTGACAGTACCGTCCGTCCCTTATAGGTATGAAAATTTAAAATTCATACTTTTGTGGGAAATTTTCTTCAGATTCAAACTGGAGGGATAAATATGGATATGTTTTCTCTATCCGTCATGAAATTCTATACAAAATAAATATGAAAAATTGCGAATACGTGGAAAATTTTTTTTTTTCCAAAAATTGAGTCTCTTACAGGTATGAAAATTCAAAATTGACACTTTTGTGGGAAATTTTCTTCAGATTCAAACTGGAGGGATAAATATGGATATGTTTTCTCTATCCGTCATGAAATTCTATACAAAATAAATATGAAAAATTATGAATACATGGAAAAAATTTTTTTTTTAAAAATTGACAGTACCGTCCTTTATAGGTATGAAAATTTAAAATTCATACTTTTGTGGGAAATTTTCTCAAAAATTCAAACTGGAGGGATAAATATGGAAATGTTTTCTCTATCCGTCATGAAATTCTATACAAAATAATTATGAAAAATTATAAATATGTGGAAAAAATTCTTTTTCCAAAAATTGACAGTACCGTCCCTTATAGGTATGAAAATTTAAAATTCATACTTTTGTGGGAAATTTTCTTCAGATTCAAACTGGAGGGATAAATATGGATATCTTTTCTCTATCCGTCTTAAAATTCTATACAAAATAAATATGAAAAATTGCGAATGAGTGGAAAAATTTTTTTTTCCAAATATTGACAGTACCCTTACAGGTATGAAAATTTAAAATTGATACTTTTATGGGAAATTTTCTTCAGATTCAAACTGGAGGGATAAATATGAATATGTTTTCTCTATCCGTCATGAAATTCTATACAAAATAAATATGCAAAATTATGAATACGTGGAGAAAAAGTTTTTGAAAAAATTGACATTACCGTCCCTTACAGTTATAAAAATTTACAATTGATACTTTTGTGGGAAATTTTCTTAAAAATTCAAACTGGAGGGATAAATATGGATGTTTTCTCTATCCGTCATGAAATTCTATACAAAATAGATATGAAAAATTATGAATACATGGAAAAAATTTTTTTTTTAAAAAATTTACAGTACCGTAACCTTTACAGGTGTAAAAATTTAAAATTGATACTTTAATGGGAAATTTTCTTAAACTTTCAAACTGGAGGGATAAATATGGATATGTTTTCTCTATCCGTCATGAAATTCTATACAAAATAATTATGAAAAATTATAAATACGTGGAAAAAAAATTTTTTCTAAAAATTGATAGTACCGTCCCTTACAGGTATGAAAATTTAAAATTGACACTTTTGTGGGAAATTTTCTTCAGATTCAAACTGGAGGGATAAATATGGATATGTTTTCTCTATCCGTCATGAAATTCTATACAAAAGAAATATGAAAAATTATAAATACATGGAAAAAATTTTTTTTTTTTAAAATTGACAGTACCGTCCTTTATAGGTATGAAAATTTAAAATTCATACTTTTGTGGAAAATTTACTTAAAAGTTCAAACTGGAGGGATAAATATGGATATGTTTTCTCTATCCGTCATGAAATTCTATACAAAATAATTATGAAACATTATAAATACGTGGAAAAAAATTTTTTTCTAAAAATTGACAGTACCGTCCCTTATAGGTATGAAAATTTAAAATCCATACTTTTGTGGGAAATTTTCTTCAGATTCAAACTGGAGGGATAAATATGGATATCTTTTCTCTATCCGTCATGAAATTCTATACAAAATAAATATGAAAAATTATGAATACGTGAAAAAAAATTTTTTCCAAAAATTGACAGTACCGTCCCTTACAGGTATGAAAATTTAAAATTGATACTTTTATGGGAAATTTTCTTCAGATTCAAACTGGAGGGATAAATATGGATATGTTTTCTCTATCCGTCATGAAATTCTATACAAAATAAATATGCAAAATTATGAATATGTATAAGAAATTTTTTATTTAAAAATTGACAGTACTGTCCCTTACAGGTATGAAAATTAAAAATTGATACTTTTGTGGGAAATTTTCTTCAGATTCAAACTGGAGTGATAAATATGGATATGTTTTCTCTATCCGTCATGAAATTTACAAAATAAATATGAAAAATCATGAATACGTGGAAAAAAATTTTTTTGAAAAAATTCACATTACCGTCCTTCACAGGTATGAAAATTTAAAATTGATACTTTTGTGGGAAATTTTCTTCAGATTCAAACTGGAGGGATAAATATGAATATGTTTTCTCTATCCGTCATGAAATTCTATACAAAATAAATATGCAAAATTATGAATACGTGGAGAAAAAGTTTTTGAAAAAATTGACATTACCGTCCCTTACAGTTATGAAAATTTATAATTGATACTTTTGTGGGAAATTTTCTTAAAAATTCAAACTGGAGGGATAAATATGGATGTTTTCTCTATCCGTCATGAAATTCTATACAAAAGAAATATGAAAAATTATAAATACATGGAAAAAAAATTTTTTTTTTAAAATTGACAGTACCGTCCTTTATAGGTATGAAAATTTAAAATTCATACTTTTGTGGGAAATTTTCTCAAAAATTCAAACTGGAGGGATAAATATGGATGTTTTCTCTATCCGTCATGAAATTCTATACAAAATAAATATGAAAAATTATGAATAAGTGGAAAAAATTTTTTTTCGAAAAATTGATAGTACCGTCTCTTATAGGTATGAAAATTTAAAATTCATACTTTTGTGGGAAATTTTCTTGAGATTCAAACTGGAGGGATAAATATGGATATGTTTTCTCTATCCGTCATGAAATTCTATACAAAATAAACATGCAAAATTATGAATACGTGGAAAAATTTTTTTTTTTAAAAATTGACAGTACCGTCCTTTACAGGTGTAAAAATTTAAAATTGATACTTTAATGGGAAATTTTCTTAAACTTTCAAACTGGAGGGATAAATATGGATATGTTTTCTCTATCCGTCATGAAATTCTATACAAAATAATTATGAAAAATTATAAATATGTGGAAAAAATTCTTTTTCCAAAAATTGACAGTACCGTCCCTTATAGGTATGAAAATTTAAAATTCATACTTTTGTGGGAAATTTTCTTCAGATTCAAACTGGAGGGATATATATGGATATGTTTTCTCTATCCATCATGAAATTCTATACAAAATAAATATGAAAAAATATAAATACGTGGAAAAAAATGTTTTTTAAAAAATTGACAGTACCGTCCCTTACAGGTATGAAAATTCAAAATTGACAATTTTGTGGGAAATTTTCTTCAGATTCAAACTGGAGGGATAAATATGGATATGTTTTCTCTATCCGTCATGAAATTCTATACAAAATAAATATGAAAAATTATGAATACATGGAAAAAAATTTTTTTTTTTAAATTGACAGTACCGTCCTTTATAGGTATGAAAATATAAAATTCATACTTTTGTGGGAAATTTTCTTCAGATTCAAACTGGAGGGATAAATATGGATATGTTTTCTCTATCCGTCATGAAATTCTATACAAAATAAATATGAAAAATTATGAATACATGGAAAAAAAATTTTTTTTCCAAAAATTGACAGTACCGTCCCTTATAGGTATGAAAATTCAAAATAGATATTTTTGTGGGAAATTTTCTTCAGATTCAAACTGCAGGGGTAAATATGGATATGTTTTATCTATCCGTCATGAAATTCTATACCAAATAAATATGAAAAATTATGAATACGTGAAAAAAAAAATTTTCTAAAAATTGACAGTACCGTCCGTCCCTTATAGGTATGAAAATTTAAAATTCATACTTTAGTGGGAAATTTTCTTCACATTCAAACTGGAGGGATAAATATGGAAATGTTTCTCTATCCGTCATAAAATTCTATACAAAATAAATATAAAAAATTGCGAATACGTGGAAAATTTTTTTTTTCCAAAAATTGACAGTACCGTCTCTTACAGGTATGAAAATTTAAAATTCATACTATTGTGGGAAATTTTCTTCAGATTCAATCTGGAGGGATAAATATGGAAATGTTTTCTCTATCCGTCATGAAATTCTATACGAAATAAATATGAAAAATTGCGAATACGTGGAAAATTTTTTTTTTCCAAAAATTGAGTCTCTTACAGGTATGAAAATTCAAAATTGATACTTTTGTGGGAAATTTTCTTCAGATTCAAACTGGAGGGATAAATATGGAAATGTTTTCTCTATCCGTCATGAAATTCTATACAAAATAAATATGAAAAATTATGAATACATGGAAAAAAAAAAAATTTCTAAAAATTCACAATACCGTCCCTTATAGGTATGAAAATTCAAAATTCATACTTTTGTATGAAATTTTTTTCAGATTCAAACTGGATGGATAAATATGGATATTTTTTCTTTATCCGTCATGAAATTCTATAGAAAATATATATGAAAAATTATAAATACGTGGAAGAAAAAATTTTTGAAAAAATTGACATTACCGTCCCTTACAGGTATGAAAATTTAAAATTCATACTTTTGTGGGAAATTTTCTCCAGATTCAAGCTGGAGGGATAAATATGGAAATCTTTTCTCTATCCGTCATAAAATTCTATACAAAATAAATATGAAAAATTACGAATACATGGAAAAAATTTTTTGAAAAAATTGACAGTACAGTCCCTTACAGGTATGAAAATTTAAAATTCATACTTTTGTGGGAAATTTTCTCCAGATTCAAACTGGAGGGATAAATATGGAAATCTTTTTTCTATCCATCATAAAATTCTATACAAAATAAATATGAAAAATTATGAATACGTGGAAAAATTTTTTTTTTCCAAAAATTGACAGTACCGTCCCTTATAGGTATGAAAATTCAAAATAGATACTTTTGTGGGAAATTTTCTTCAGATTCAAACTGCAGGGATAAATATGGATATGTTTTATCTATCCGTCATGAAATTCTATACCAAATAAATATGAAAAATTATGAATACGTGAAAAAAAAAATTTTCTAAAAATTGACAGTACCGTCTCTTACAGGTGTGAAAATTCAAAATTGATA
Organism: Pholcus phalangioides; assembly: GCF_987345545.1. Taxonomy (NCBI): domain Eukaryota; kingdom Metazoa; phylum Arthropoda; class Arachnida; order Araneae; family Pholcidae; genus Pholcus; species Pholcus phalangioides. The sequence goes on along the minus strand of NW_028301602.1, from coordinate 51,398,195 downwards.
CTTTTCTGGGAAATTTTCTTCAGATTCAAACTGGAGGGATAAATATGGAAATGTTTTCTCTATCCGTCATGAAAGTCTATACAAAATAAATATGAAAAATTATGAATACACTGAAAAAAAAAAAATTTCTAAAAATTCACAGTACCGTTCCTTATAGGTATGAAAATTTAAAATTCATACTTTTGTGGGAAATTTTCTTCACATTCAAACTGGAGGGATAAATATGGAAATGTTTCTCTATCCGTCATAAAATTCTATACAAAATAAATATGAAAAATTGCGAATACGTGGAAAAAAATTTTTTTCTAAAAATTCACAGTACCGTCCCTTACAGGTATGAAAATTCAAAATTCATACTTTAGTGGGAAATTTTCTTCAGATTCAAACTGGAGGGATAAATATGGATATGTTTTCTCTATCCGTCATGAAATTCTATACAAAATAAATATGAAAAATTATAAATAGGTGAAAAAAAAAATTTTTGAAAAAATTGACAGTACCGTCCGTCCCTTATAGGTATGAAAATTTAAAATTCATACTTTTGTGGGAAATTTTCTTCAGATTCAAACTGGAGGGATAAATATGGATATGTTTTCTCTATCCGTCATGAAATTCTATACAAAATAAATATGAAATTTATGAATACATAGAAAAAAAAATTTTTCTAAAAATTCACAGTACCGTCCCTTACAGGTGTGAAAATTCAAAATTGATACTTTTGTGGGAAATTTTCTTGAGATTCAAACTGGAGGGATAAATATGGAAATGTTTTCTCTATCCGTCATGAAATTCTATACAAAATAAATATGAAAAACTGCGAATACGTGGAAAAAAAATTTTTTCCAAAAAATTCACATTACCCTCCTTCACAGGTATGAAAATTTAAAATTGATACTTTTGTGGGAAATTTTCTTAAAAATTCAAACTGGAGTGATAAATATGGATATGTTTTCCCTATCCGTCATGAAATTCTATATAAATAAATATGAAAAATTATAAATAAGTGGAAAAATTTTTTTCTAAAAATTGACAGTACCGTTCCTTACAGGTATCAAAATTAAAAATTGATAATTTTCTGGAAAGTTTTCTTAAAAATTCAAACTGGAGGGATAAATATGGATATGTTTTCTCTATCCGTCATGAAATTCTATACAAAATAAATATGAAAAATTATGAATACGTGGAAAATTTTTTTTTTCCAAAAATTGACAGTACCGTCCCTTATAGGTATGAAAATTCAAAATAGATACTTTTGTGGGAAATTTTCTTCAGATTGAAACTGCAGGGATAAATATGGATATGTTTTATCTATCCGTCATGAAATTCTATACCAAATAAATATGAAAAATTATGAATACGTGGAAAAATTTTTTTTTCCAAAAATTGACAGTACCGTCCCTTATAGGTATGAAAATTCAAAATTCATACTTTTGTGGGAAATTTTCTTCACATTCAAACTGGAGGGATAAATATGGAAATGTTTTCTCTATCCGTCATGAAATTCTATACAAAATAAATATGAAAAATTGCGAATACGTGGAAAATTTTTTTTTTTCCAAAAATTGAGTCTCTTACAGGTATGAAAATTCAAAATTGATAGTTTTGTGGGAAATTTTCTTCAGATTCAAACTGGAGGGATAAATATGGAAATGTTTTCTCTATCCGTCATGAAATTCTATACAAAATAAATATGAAATTTATGAATACATGGAAAAAAAAATTTTTCTGAAAATTCACAGTACCGTCTCTTACAGGTGTGAAAATTCAAAATTGATACTTTTGTGGGAAATTTTCTTGAGATTCAAACTGGAGGGATAAATATGGAAATGTTTTCTCTATCCGTCATGAAAGTCTATACAAAATAAATATGAAAAAATATAAATACGTGGAAAAAAATGTTTTTTAAAAAATTGACAGTACCGTCCCTTACAGGTATGAAAATTCAAAATTGACACTTTTGTGGGAAATTTTCTTCAGATTCAAACTGGAGGGATAAATATGGATATGTTTTCTCTATCCGTCATGAAATTCTATACAAAATAAATATGAAAAATTATGAATACATGGAAAAAAATTTTTTTTTTTAAATTGACAGTACCGTCCTTTATAGGTATGAAAATATAAAATTCATACTTTTGTGGGAAATTTTCTCAAAAATTCAAACTGGAGGGATAAATATGGATGTTTTCTCTATCCGTCATGAAATTCTATACAAAATAAATATGAAAAATTATGAATACGTGGAAAATTTTTTTTTTCCAAAAATTGACAGTGCCATCGATTACAGGTATGAAAATTTAAAACTGATACTTTTGTGGAAAATTTACTTAAAAGTTCAAACTGGAGGGATAAATATGGAAATGTTTTCTCTATCCGTCATAAAATTCTATACAAAATAAATATGAAAAATTATGAATATGTGGAAAATTTTTTTTTTCCAAAAATTGACAGTACCGTCCCTCATAAGTATGAAAATTCAAAATAGATACTTTTGTGGGAAATTTTCTTCAGATTCAAACTGGAGGGATAAATATGGATATGTTTTCTCTATCCGTCATGAAATTCTATACGAAATAAATATGAAAAATTATGAATACGTGAAAAAAAAAATTTTCTAAAAATTGACAGTACCGTCCCTTATAGGTATGAAAATTTAAAATCCATACTTTTGTGGGAAATTTTCTTCAGATTCAAACTGGAGGGATAAATATGGATATCTTTTCTCTATCCGTCATGAAATTCTATACAAAATAAATATGAAAAATTATGAATACGTGAAAAAAAAAATTTTCCAAAAATTGACAGTACCGTCCCTTACAGGTATGAAAATTTAAAATTGATACTTTTGAGGGAAATTTTCTTCAGATTCAAACTGGAGGGATAAATATGGATATGTTTTCTCTATCCGTCATGAAATTCTATACAAAATAAATATGCAAAATTATGAATATGTATAAAAAAAATTTTTTTCCAAAAATTGACAGTACTGTCCCTTACAGGTATGAAAATTTAAAATTGATACTTTTGTGGGAAATTTTCTCAAAAATTCAAACTGGAGGGATGAATATGGATGTTTTCTCTATCCGTCATGAAATTCTATACAAAATAAATATGAAAAAATATAAATACGTGGGAAAATTTTTTTTTTCCAAAAATTGACAGTACCGTCTCTTACAGGTATGAAAATTTAAAATTCATACTTTTGTGGGAAATTTTCTTGAGATTCAAACTGGAGGGATAAATATGGATATGTTTTCTCTATCTCTCATGAAATTCTATACAAAATAAATATGAAAAATTATAAATACGTGAAAAAAAAAATTTTTGAAAAAATTGACAGTACCATCCCTTACAGGTATGAAAATTCAAAATTGATACTTTTCTGGGAAATTTTCTTCAGATTCAAACTGGAGGGATAAATATGGCAATGTTTTCTCTATCCGTCATGAAAGTCTATACAAAATAAATATGAAAAATTATGAATACACTGAAAAAAAAAAAATTTCTAAAAATTCACAGTACCGTTCCTTATAGGTATGAAAATTCAAAATTCATAATTTCGTGGGAAATTTTTTTCAGATTCAAACTGGAGGGATAAATATGGATATGTTTTCTTTATCCGTCATGAAATTCTATACAAAATAAATATGAAAAATTATGAATACGTGAAAAAAAAAATTTTCTAAAAATTGACAGTACCGTCCGTCCCTTATAGGTATGAAAATTTAAAATTCATACTTTTGTGGGAAATTTTCTTCACATTCAAACTGGAGGGATAAATATGGAAATGTTTCTCTATCCGTCATAAAATTCTATACAAAATAAATATAAAAAATTGCGAATACGTGGAAAATTTTTTTTTTCCAAAAATTGACAGTACCGTCTCTTACAGGTATGAAAATTTAAAATTCATACTATTGTGGGAAATTTTCTTCAGATTCAATCTGGAGGGATAAATATGGAAATGTTTTCTCTATCCGTCATGAAATTCTATACGAAATAAATATGAAAAATTGCGAATACGTGGAAAATTTTTTTTTTCCAAAAATTGAGTCTCTTACAGGTATGAAAATTCAAAATTGATACTTTTGTGGGAAATTTTCTTCAGATTCAAACTGGAGGGATAAATATGGAAATGTTTTCTCTATCCGTCATGAAATTCTATACAAAATAAATATGAAAAATTATGAATACATGGAAAAAAAAAAATTTTCTAAAAATTCACAATACCGTCCCTTATAGGTATGAAAATTCAAAATTCATACTTTTGTGGGAAATTTTTTTCAGATTCAAACTGGATGGATAAATATGGATATTTTTTCTTTATCCGTCATGAAATTCTATAGAAAATATATATGAAAAATTATAAATACGTGGAAGAAAAAATTTTTGAAAAAATTGACATTACCGTCCCTTACAGGTATGAAAATTTAAAATTCATACTTTTGTGGGAAATTTTCTCCAGATTCAAGCTGGAGGGATAAATATGGAAATCTTTTCTCTATCCGTCATGAAATTCTATACAAAATAAATATGAAAAATTATGAATACGTGGAAAAATTTTTTTTTTCCAAAAATTGACAGTACCGTCCCTTATAGGTATGAAAATTCAAAATAGATACTTTTGTGGGAAATTTTCTTCAGATTCAAACTGCAGGGATAAATATGGATATGTTTTATCTATCCGTCATGAAATTCTATACCAAATAAATATGAAAAATTATGAATACGTGAAAAAAAAAATTTTCTAAAAATTGACAGTACCGTCTCTTACAGGTGTGAAAATTCAAAATTGCTACTTTTCTGGGAAATTTTCTTCAGATTCAAACTGGAGGGATAAATATGGAAATGTTTTCTCTATCCGTCATGAAAGTCTATACAAAATAAATATGAAAAATTATGAATACACTGAAAAAAAAAAAATTTCTAAAAATTCACAGTACCGTTCCTTATAGGTATGAAAATTTAAAATTCATACTTTTGTGGGAAATTTTCTTCACATTCAAACTGGAGGGATAAATATGGAAATGTTTCTCTATCCGTCATAAAATTCTATACAAAATAAATATGAAAAATTGCGAATACGTGGAAAAAAAATTTTTTCTAAAAATTCACAGTACCGTCCCTTACAGGTATGAAAATTCAAAATTCATACTTTAGTGGGAAATTTTCTTCAGATTCAAACTGGAGGGATAAATATGGATATGTTTTCTCTATCCGTCATGAAATTCTATACAAAATAAATATGAAAAATTATAAATAGGTGAAAAAAAAAATTTTTGAAAAAATTGACAGTACCGTCCGTCCCTTATAGGTATGAAAATTTAAAATTCATACTTTTGTGGGAAATTTTCTTCAGATTCAAACTGGAGGGATAAATATGGATATGTTTTCTCTATCCGTCATGAAATTCTATACAAAATAAATATGAAAAATTGCGAATACGTGGAAAATTTTTTTTTTTCCAAAAATTGAGTCTCTTACAGGTATGAAAATTCAAAATTGATACTTTTGTGGGAAATTTTCTTGAGATTCAAACTGGAGGGATAAATATGGAAATGTTTTCTCTATCCGTCATGAAATTCTATACAAAATAAATATGAAATTTATGAATACATAGAAAAAAAAATTTTTCTAAAAATTCACAGTACCGTCCCTTACAGGTGTGAAAATTCAAAATTGATACTTTTGTGGGAAATTTTCTTGAGATTCAAACTGGAGGGATAAATATGGAAATGTTTTCTCTATCCGTCATGAAATTCTATACAAAATAAATATGAAAAACTGCGAATACGTGGAAAAAAAATTTTTTCCAAAAAATTCACATTACCCTCCTTCACAGGTATGAAAATTTAAAATTGATACTTTTGTGGGAAATTTTCTTAAAAATTCAAACTGGAGTGATAAATATGGATATGTTTTCCCTATCCGTCATGAAATTCTATATAAATAAATATGAAAAATTATAAATAAGTGGAAAAATTTTTTTCTAAAAATTGACAGTACCGTTCCTTACAGGTATCAAAATTAAAAATTGATAATTTTCTGGAAAGTTTTCTTAAAAATTCAAACTGGAGGGATAAATATGGATATGTTTTCTCTATCCGTCATGAAATTCTATACAAAATAAATATGAAAAATTATGAATACGTGGAAAAATTTTTTTTTCCAAAAATTGACAGTACCGTCCCTTATAGGTATGAAAATTCAAAATAGATACTTTTGTGGGAAATTTTCTTCAGATTGAAACTGCAGGGATAAATATGGATATGTTTTATCTATCCGTCATGAAATTCTATACCAAATAAATATGAAAAATTATGAATACGTGGAAAAATTTTTTTTTCCAAAAATTGACAGTACCGTCCCTTATAGGTATGAAAATTCAAAATTCATACTTTTGTGGGAAATTTTCTTCACATTCAAACTGGAGGGATAAATATGGAAATGTTTCTCTATCCGTCATAAAATTCTATAGAAAATAAATATGAAAAATTGCGAATACGTGGAAAATTTTTTTTTTCCAAAAATTGACAGTACCGTCTCTTACAGGTATGAAAATTTAAAATTGATACTTTTGTGGGAAATTTTCTTCAGATTCAAACTGGAGGGATAAATATGGAAATGTTTTCTCTATCCGTCATGAAATTCTATACAAAATAAATATGAAAAATTGCGAATACGTGGAAAATTTTTTTTTTTCCAAAAATTGAGTCTCTTACAGGTATGAAAATTCAAAATTGATAGTTTTGTGGGAAATTTTCTTCAGATTCAAACTGGAGGGATAAATATGGAAATGTTTTCTCTATCCGTCATGAAATTCTATACAAAATAAATATGAAATTTATGAATACATGGAAAAAAAAATTTTTCTGAAAATTCACAGTACCGTCTCTTACAGGTGTGAAAATTCAAAATTGATACTTTTGTGGGAAATTTTCTTGAGATTCAAACTGGAGGGATAAATATGGAAATGTTTTCTCTATCCGTCATGAAAGTCTATACAAAATAAATATGAAAAAATATAAATACGTGGAAAAAAATGTTTTTTAAAAAATTGACAGTACCGTCCCTTACAGGTATGAAAATTCAAAATTGACACTTTTGTGGGAAATTTTCTTCAGATTCAAACTGGAGGGATAAATATGGATATGTTTTCTCTATCCGTCATGAAATTCTATACAAAATAAATATGAAAAATTATGAATACATGGAAAAAATTTTTTTTTTTTAAATTGACAGTACCGTCCTTTATAGGTATGAAAATATAAAATTCATACTTTTGTGGGAAATTTTCTCAAAAATTCAAACTGGAGGGATAAATATGGATGTTTTCTCTATCCGTCATGAAATTCTATACAAAATAAATATGAAAAATTATGAATACGTGGAAAATTTTTTTTTTCCAAAAATTGACAGTGCCATCGATTACAGGTATGAAAATTTAAAACTGATACTTTTGTGGAAAATTTACTTAAAAGTTCAAACTGGAGGGATAAATATGGAAATGTTTTCTCTATCCGTCATAAAATTCTATACAAAATAAATATGAAAAATTATGAATATGTGGAAAATTTTTTTTTTCCAAAAATTGACAGTACTGTCCCTCATAAGTATGAAAATTCAAAATAGATACTTTTGTGGGAAATTTTCTTCAGATTCAAACTGGAGGGATAAATATGGATATGTTTTCTCTATCCGTCATGAAATTCTATACGAAATAAATATGAAAAATTATGAATACGTGAAAAAAAAAATTTTCTAAAAATTGACAGTACCGTCCCTTATAGGTATGAAAATTTAAAATCCATACTTTTGTGGGAAATTTTCTTCAGATTCAAACTGGAGGGATAAATATGGATATCTTTTCTCTATCCGTCATGAAATTCTATACAAAATAAATATGAAAAATTATGAATACGTGAAAAAAAAAATTTTCCAAAAATTGACAGTACCGTCCCTTACAGGTATGAAAATTTAAAATTGATACTTTTGTGGGAAATTTTCTTCAGATTCAAACTGGAGGGATAAATATGGATATGTTTTCTCTATCCGTCATGAAATTCTATACAAAATAAATATGCAAAATTATGAATATGTATAAAAAAAATTTTTTTCCAAAAATTGACAGTACTGTCCCTTACAGGTATGAAAATTTAAAATTGATACTTTTGTGGGAAATTTTCTCAAAAATTCAAACTGGAGGGATGAATATGGATGTTTTCTCTATCCGTCATGAAATTCTATACAAAATAAATATGAAAAAATATAAATACGTGGGAAAAATTTTTTTTTCCAAAAATTGACAGTACCGTCCCTTATAGGTATGAAAATTCAAAATAGATATTTTTGTGGGAAATTTTCTTCAGATTCAAACTGCAGGGGTAAATATGGATATGTTTTATCTATCCGTCATGAAATTCTATACCAAATAAATATGAAAAATTATGAATACGTGAAAAAAAAAATTTTCTAAAAATTGACAGTACCGTCCGTCCCTTATAGGTATGAAAATTTAAAATCCATACTTTTGTGGGAAATTTTCTTCACATTCAAACTGGAGGGATAAATATGGAAATGTTTCTCTATCCGTCATAAAATTCTATACAAAATAAATATGAAAAATTGCGAATACGTGGAAAATTTTTTTTTTCCAAAAATTGACAGTACCGTCTCTTACAGGTATGAAAATTTGAAATTCATACTTTTGTGGGAAATTTTCTTCAGATTCAATCTGGAGGGATAAATATGGAAATGTTTTCTCTATCCGTCATGAAATTCTATACGAAATAAATATGAAAAATTGCGAATACGTGGAAAATTTTTTTTTTCCAAAAATTGAGTCTCTTACAGGTATGAAAATTCAAAATTGATACTTTTGTGGGAAATTTTCTTCAGATTCAAACTGGAGGGATAAATATGGAAATGTTTTCTCTATCCGTCATGAAAGTCTATACAAAATAAATATGAAAAATTATGAATACACTGAAAAAAAAAAAATTTCTAAAAATTCACAGTACCGTTCCTTATAGGTATGAAAATTCAAAATTCATACTTTCGTGGGAAATTTTTTTCAGATTCAAACTGGAGGGATAAATATGAATATGTTTTCTTTATCCGTCATGAAATTCTATACAAAATAAATATGAAAAATTATGAATACGTGGAAAAAATTTTTTTTCCAAAAATTGACAGTACCGTCCCTTATAGGTATGAAAATTTAAAATTCATACTTTTGTTTGAAATTTTCTTCACATTCAAACTGGAGGGATAAATATGGAAATGTTTCTCTATCCGTCATAAAATTCTATACAAAATAAATATGAAAAATTGCGAATACGTGGAAAAAAAATTTTTTCTAAAAATTCACAGTACCGTCCCTTACAGGTATGAAAATTCAAAATTCATACTTTAGTGGGAAATTTTCTTCAGATTCAAACTGGAGGGATAAATATGGATATGTTTTCTCTATCCGTCATGAAATTCTATACAAAATAAATATGAAAAATTATAAATAGGTGAAAAAAAAAATTTTTGAAAAAATTGACAGTACCGTCCGTCCCTTATAGGTATGAAAATTCAAAATTGATACTTTTGTGGGAAATTTTCTTGAGATTCAAACTGGAGGGATAAATATGGAAATGTTTTCTCTATCCGTCATGAAATTCTATACAAAATAAATATGAAATTTATGAATACATAGAAAAAAAATTTTTTCTAAAAATTCACAGTACCGTCCCTTACAGGTGTGAAAATTCAAAATTGATACTTTTGTGGGAAATTTTCTTGAGATTCAAACTGGAGGGATAAATATGGAAATGTTTTCTCTATCCGTCATGAAATTCTATACAAAATAAATATGAAAAACTGCGAATACGTGGAAAAAAAATTTTTTCCAAAAAATTCACATTACCCTCCTTCACAGGTATGAAAATTTAAAATTGATACTTTTGTGGGAAATTTTCTTAAAAATTCAAACTGGAGGGATAAATATGGATATGTTTTCTCTATCCGTCATGAAATTCTATACAAAATAATTATGAAAAATTATAAATACGTGGAAAAAAATTTTTTTCTAAAAATTGATAGTACCGTCCCTTACCGGTATGAAAATTTAAAATTGACACTTTTGTGGGAAATTTTCTTCAGATTCAAACTGGAGGGATAAATATGGATATGTTTTCTCTATCCGTCATGAAATTCTATACAAAAGAAATATGAAAAATTATAAATACATGGAAAAAATTTTTTTTTTTTAAAATTGACAGTACCGTCCTTTATAGGTATGAAAATTTAAAATTCATACTTTTGTGGAAAATTTACTCAAGTTCAAACTGGAGGGATAAATATGGATATCTTTTATCTATCCGTCATAAAATTCTATACAAAATAAATATGAAAAATTATGAATACGTGTAAAAAATTTTTTTTTTTAAAAATTTACAGTACCGTAACCTTTACAGGTGTAAAAATTTAAAATTGATACTTTAATGGGAAATTTTCTTAAACTTTCAAACTGGAGGGATAAATATGGATATGTTTTCTCTATCCGTCATGAAATTCTATACAAAATAATTATGAAAAATTATAAATACGTGGAAAAAAATTTTTTTCTAAAAATTGACAGTACCGTCCCTTATAGGTATGAAAATTTAAAATCCATACTTTTGTGGGAAATTTTCTTCAGATTCAAACTGGAGGGATAAATATGGATATCTTTTCTCTATCCGTCATGAAATTCTATACAAAATAAATATGAAAAATTATGAATACGTGAAAAAAAATTTTTTCCAAAAAATGACAGTGCCGTCCCTTACAGGTATGAAAATTTAAAATTGATACTTTTATGGGAAATTTTCTTCAGATTCAAACTGGAGGGATAAATATGGATATGTTTTCTCTATCCGTCATGAAATTCTATACAAAATAAATATGCAAAATTATGAATATGTATAAAAAATTTTTTATTTAAAAATTGACAGTACTGTCCCTTACAGGTATGAAAATTAAAAATTGATACTTTTGTGGGAAATTTTCTTCAGATTCAAACTGGAGTGATAAATATGGATATGTTTTCTCTATCCGTCATGAAATTTACAAAATAAATATGAAAAATCATGAATACGTGGAAAAAAATTTTTTTGAAAAAATTCACATTACTGTCCTTCACAGGTATGAAAATTTAAAATTGATACTTTTGTGGGAAATTTTCTTCAGATTCAAACTGGAGGGATATATATGGATATGTTTTCTCTATCCGTCATGAAATTCTATACAAAATAAATATGAAAAAATATAAATACGTGGAAAAAAATGTTTTTTAAAAAATTGACAGTACCGTCCCTTACAGGTATGAAAATTCAAAATTGACACTTTTGTGGGAAATTTTCTTCAGATTCAAACTGGAGGGATAAATATGGATATGTTTTCTCTATCCGTCATGAAATTCTATACAAAATAAATATGAAAAATTATGAATACCTGGAAAAATTTTTTTTTTTTAAAATTGACAGTACCGTCCTTTATAGGTATGAAAATTTAAAATTCATACATTTGTGGGAAATTTTCTCAAAAATTCAAACTGGAGGGATAAATATGGATGTTTTCTCTATCCGTCATGAAATTCTATACAAAATAAATATGAAAAATTATGAATACGTGGAAAAAATTTTTTTTCCAAAAATTGACAGTACCGTCCCTTATAGGTATGAAAATTTAAAATTGATACTTTTGTGGGAAATTTTCTTCAGATTCAAACTGGAGGGATAAATATGGATATCTTTTCTCTATCCGTCTTAAAATTCTATACAAAATAAATATGAAAAATTGCAAATGAGTGGAAAAAATTTTTTTTCCAAATATTGACAGTACCCTTACAGGTATGAAAATTTAAAATTGATACTTTTATGGGAAATTTTCTTCAGATTCAAACTGGAGGGATAAATATGAATATGTTTTCTCTATCCGTCATGAAATTCTATACAAAATAAATATGCAAAATTATGAATACGTGGAGAAAAAGTTTTTGAAAAAATTGACATTACCGTCCCTTACAGTTATGAAAATTTATAATTGATACTTTTGTGGGAAATTTTCTTAAAAATTCAAACTGGAGGGATAAATATGGATGTTTTCTCTATCCGTCATGAAATTCTATACAAAATAGATATGAAAAATTATGAATACGTGGAAAAAATTTTTTTTTTTTAAAATTTACAGTACCGTAACCTTTACAGGTGTAAAAATTTAAAATTGATACTTTAATGGGAAATTTTCTTAAACTTTCAAACTGGAGGGATAAATATGGATATGTTTTCTCTATCCGTCATGAAATTCTATACAAAATAATTATGAAAAATTATAAATACGTGGAAAAAAATTTTTTTCTAAAAATTGATAGTACCGTCCCTTACAGGTATGAAAATTTAAAATTGACACTTTTGTGGGAAATTTTCTTCAGATTCAAACTGGAGGGATAAATATGGATATGTTTTCTCTATCCGTCATGAAATTCTATACAAAAGAAATATGAAAAATTATAAATACATGGAAAAAAATTTTTTTTTTTAAAATTGACAGTACCGTCCTTTATAGGTATGAAAATTTAAAATTCATACTTTTGTGGGAAATTTTCTTCAGATTCAAACTGGAGGGATAAATATGGATATGTTTTCTCTATCCGTCATGAAATTCTATACAAAATAATTATGAAAAATTATAAATATGTGGAAAAAATTCTTTTTCCAAAAATTGACAGTACCGTCCCTTATAGGTATGAAAATTTAAAATTCATACTTTTGTGGGAAATTTTCTTCAGATTCAAACTGGAGGGATATATATGGATATGTTTTCTCTATCCATCATGAAATTCTATACAAAATAAATATGAAAAAATATAAATACGTGGAAAAAAATGTTTTTTAAAAAATTGACAGTACCGTCCCTTACAGGTATGAAAATTCAAAATTGACACTTTTGTGGGAAATTTTCTTCAGATTCAAACTGGAGGGATAAATATGGATATGTTTTCTCTATCCGTCATGAAATTCTATACAAAATAAATATGAAAAATTATGAATACATGGAAAATTTTTTTTTTCCAAAAATTGACAGTGCCATCGATTACAGGTATAAAAATTTAAAACTGATACTTTTGTGGAAAATTTACTTAAAAGTTCAAACTGGAGGGATAAATATGGAAATGTTTTCTCTATCCGTCATAAAATTCTATACAAAATAAATATGAAAAATTATGAATATGTGGAAAAATTTTTTTTTCCAAAAATTGACAGTACCGTCCCTTATAGGTATGAAAATTTAAAATTCATACTTTTGTGGGAAATTTTCTTCAGATTCAAACTGGAGGGATAAATATGGATATGTTTTCTCTATCCGTCATGAAATTCTATACGAAATAAATATGAAAAATTATGAATACGTGAAAAAAAATTTTTTTCAAAAATTGACAGTACCGTCCCTTACAGGTATGAAAATTTAAAATTGATACTTTTGTGGGAAATTTTCTCAAAAATTCAAACTGGAGGGATGAATATGGATGTTTTCTCTATCCGTCATGAAATTCTATACAAAATAAATATGAAAAAATATAAATACGTGGGAAAAAATTTTTTTTCCAAAAATTGACAGTACTGTCCCTTACAGGTATGAAAATTTAAAATTGATACTTTTGTGGGAAATTTTCTTCAGATTCAAACTGCAGGGATAAATATGGATATGTTTTATCTATCCGTCATGAAATTCTATACCAAATAAATAAGAAAAATTGCGAATACGTGGAAAATTTTTTTTTTCCAAAAATTGACAGTACCGTCTCTTACAGGTATGAAAATTTGAAATTCATACTTTTGTAAGAAATTTTCTTCACATTCAAACTGGAGGGATAAATATGGAAATGTTTCTCTATCCGTCATAAAATTCTATACAAAATAAATATAAAAAATTGCGAATACGTGGAAAATTTTTTTTTTCCAAAAATTGACAGTACCGTCTCTTACAGGTATGAAAATTTAAAATTCATACTTTTGTGGGAAATTTTCTTCAGATTCAATCTGGAGGGATAAATATGGAAATGTTTTCTCTATCCGTCATGAAATTCTATACGAAATAAATATGAAAAATTGCGAATACGTGGAAAATTTTTTTTTCCAAAAATTGAGTCTCTTACAGGTATGAAAATTCAAAATTGATACTTTTGTGGGAAATTTTCTTCAGATTCAAACTGGAGGGATAAATATGGAAATGTTTTCTCTATCCGTCATGAAATTCTATACAAAATAAATATGAAAAATTATGAATACATGGAAAAAAAAAAAATTTCTAAAAATTCACAATACCGTCCCTTATAGGTATGAAAATTCAAAATTCATACTTTTGTGGGAAATTTTTTTCAGATTCAAACTGGATGGATAAATATGGATATTTTTTCTTTATCCGTCATGAAATTCTATAGAAAATATATATGAAAAATTATAAATACGTGGAAGAAAAAATTTTTGAAAAAATTGACATTACCGTCCCTTACAGGTATGAAAATTTAAAATTCATACTTTTGTGGGAAATTTTCTCCAGATTCAAACTGGAGGGATAAATATGGAAATCTTTTCTCTATCCGTCATAAAATTCTATAGAAAATAAATATGAAAAATTACGAATACATGGAAAAAAATTTTTGAAAAAATTGACAGTACAGTCCCTTACAGGTATGAAAATTTAAAATTCATACTTTTGTGGGAAATTTTCTCCAGATTCAAACTGGAGGGATAAATATGGAAATCTTTTTTCTATCCGTCATAAAATTCTATACAAAATAAATATGAAAAATTATGAATACGTGGAAAAAAAATTTTTTCTAAAAATTCACAGTACCGTCCCTTATAGGTATGAAAATTCAAAATTCATACTTTAGTGGGAAATTTTCTTCAGATTCAAACTGGAGGGATAAATATGGATATGTTTTCTCTATCCGTCATGAAATTCTATACAAAATAAATATGAAAAATTATGAATACATGGAAAAAAAAAATTTTCTAAAAATTCACAATACCGTCCCTTATAGGTATGAAAATTCAAAATTCATACTTTTGTGGGAAATTTTTTTCAGATTCAAACTGGAGGGATAAATATGGATATTTTTTCTTTCTCCGTCATGAAATTCTATAGAAAATAAATATGAAAAATTACGAATACATAGAAAAAAATTTTTTTCCAAAAATTGACAGTACCGTCCCTTACAGGTATGAAAGTTAAAATTCATTCTTTTGTGGGAAATTTTCTTCAGATTCAAACTGGGGGCATAAATATGGATATGTTTTCTCTATCCGTCATGAAATTCTATACAAAATAAATATGAAAAATTATGAATACGTGGAAAAATTTTTTTTTCCAAAAATTGACAGTACCGTCCCTTATAGGTATGAAAATTCAAAATAGATACTTTTGTGGGAAATTTTCTTCAGATTCAAACTGCAGGGATAAATATGGATATGTTTTATCTATCCGTCATGAAATTCTATACCAAATAAATATGAAAAAATATAAATACGTGGAAAAAAATGTTTTTTAAAAAATTGACAGTACCGTCCCTTACAGGTATGAAAATTTAAAATTCATACTTTTGTGGGAAATTTTCTTCAGATTCAAACTGGAGGGATAAATATGGATATGTTTTCTCTATCCGTCATGAAATTCTATACGAAATAAATATGAAAAATTATGAATACGTGAAAAAAAATTTTTTCCAAAAATTGACAGTACCGTCCCTTACAGGTATGAAAATTTAAAATTGATACTTTTATGGGAAATTTTCTTCAGATTCAAACTGGAGGGATAAATATGGATATGTTTTCTCTATCCGTCATGAAATTCTATACAAAATAAATATGCAAAATTATGAATATGTATAAAAAAATTTTTTTTCCAAAAATTGACAGTACTGTCCCTTACAGGTATGAAAATTTAAAATTGATACTTTTGTGGGAAATTTTCTCAAAAATTCAAACTGGAGGGATGAATATGGATGTTTTCTCTATCCGTCATGAAATTCTATACAAAATAAATATGAAAAAATATAAATACGTGGGAAAATTTTTTTTTTCCAAAAATTGACAGTACCGTCCCTTATAGGTATGAAAATTCAAAATAGATATTTTTGTGGGAAATTTTCTTCAGATTCAAACTGCAGGGATAAATATGGATATGTTTTATCTATCCGTCATGAAATTCTATACCAAATAAATATGAAAAATTGCGAATACGTGGAAAATTTTTTTTTTCCAAAAATTGACAGTACCGTCTCTTACAGGTATGAAAATTTGAAATTCATACTTTTGTAAGAAATTTTCTTCACATTCAAACTGGAGGGATAAATATGGAAATGTTTCTCTATCCGTCATAAAATTCTATACAAAATAAATATAAAAAATTGCGAATACGTGGAAAATTTTTTTTTTCCAAAAATTGACAGTACCGTCTCTTACAGGTATGAAAATTTAAAATTCATACTTTTGTGGGAAATTTTCTTCAGATTCAATCTGGAGGGATAAATATGGAAATGTTTTCTCTATCCGTCATGAAATTCTATACGAAATAAATATGAAAAATTGCGAATACGTGGAAAATTTTTTTTTTCCAAAAATTGAGTCTCTTACAGGTATGAAAATTCAAAATTGATACTTTTGTGGGAAATTTTCTTCAGATTCAAACTGGAGGGATAAATATGGAAATGTTTTCTCTATCCGTCATGAAATTCTATACAAAATAAATATGAAAAATTATGAATACATGGAAAAAAAAAAATTTTCTAAAAATTCACAATACCGTCCCTTATAGGTATGAAAATTCAAAATTCATACTTTTGTGGGAAATTTTTTTCAGATTCAAACTGGATGGATAAATATGGATATTTTTTCTTTATCCGTCATGAAATTCTATAGAAAATATATATGAAAAATTATAAATACGTGGAAGAAAAAATTTTTGAAAAAATTGACATTACCGTCCCTTACAGGTATGAAAATTTAAAATTCATACTTTTGTGGGAAATTTTCTCCAGATTCAAACTGGAGGGATAAATATGGAAATCTTTTCTCTATCCGTCATAAAATTCTATACAAAATAAATATGAAAAATTACGAATACATGGAAAAAAATTTTTGAAAAAATTGACAGTACAGTCCCTTACAGGTATGAAAATTTAAAATTCATACTTTTGTGGGAAATTTTCTCCAGATTCAAACTGGAGGGATAAATATGGAAATCTTTTTTCTATCCGTCATAAAATTCTATACAAAATAAATATGAAAAATTATGAATACGTGGAAAAATTTTTTTTTCCAAAAATTGACAGTACCGTCCCTTATAGGTATGAAAATTCAAAATAGATACTTTTGTGGGAAATTTTCTTCAGATTCAAACTGCAGGGATAAATATGGAAATGTTTTCTCTATCCGTCATGAAATTCTATTCCAAATAAATATGAAATTATGAATACATGGAAAAAAAATTTTTTCTAAAAATTCACAGTACCGTCCCTTATAGGTATGAAAATTCAAAATTCATACTTTAGTGGGAAATTTTCTTCAGATTCAAACTGGAGGGATAAATATGGATATGTTTTCTCTATCCGTCATGAAATTCTATACAAAATAAATATGAAAAATTATGAATACATGGAAAAAAAAAAATTTTCTAAAAATTCACAATACCGTCCCTTATAGGTATGAAAATTCAAAATTCATACTTTTGTGGGAAATTTTTTTCAGATTCAAACTGGATGGATAAATATGGATATTTTTTCTTTATCCGTCATGAAATTCTATAGAAAATATATATGAAAAATTATAAATACGTGGAAGAAAAAATTTTTGAAAAAATTGACATTACCGTCCCTTACAGGTATGAAAATTTAAAATTCATACTTTTGTGGGAAATTTTCTCCAGATTCAAACTGGAGGGATAAATATGGAAATCTTTTCTCTATCCGTCATAAAATTCTATACAAAATAAATATGAAAAATTACGAATACATGGAAAAAAATTTTTGAAAAAATTGACAGTACAGTCCCTTACAGGTATGAAAATTTAAAATTCATACTTTTGTGGGAAATTTTCTCCAGATTCAAACTGGAGGGATAAATATGGAAATCTTTTTTCTATCCGTCATAAAATTCTATACAAAATAAATATGAAAAATTATGAATACGTGGAAAAATTTTTTTTTCCAAAAATTGACAGTACCGTCCCTTATAGGTATGAAAATTCAAAATAGATACTTTTGTGGGAAATTTTCTTCAGATTCAAACTGCAGGGATAAATATGGAAATGTTTTCTCTATCCGTCATGAAATTCTATTCCAAATAAATATGAAATTATGAATACATGGAAAAAAAATTTTTTCTAAAAATTCACAGTACCGTCCCTTATAGGTATGAAAATTCAAAATTCATACTTTAGTGGGAAATTTTCTTCAGATTCAAACTGGAGGGATAAATATGGATATGTTTTCTCTATCCGTCATGAAATTCTATACAAAATAAATATGAAAAATTATGAATACATGGAAAAAAAAAAATTTTCTAAAAATTCACAATACCGTCCCTTATAGGTATGAAAATTCAAAATTCATACTTTTGTGGGAAATTTTTTTCAGATTCAAACTGGATGGATAAATATGGATATTTTTTCTTTATCCGTCATGAAATTCTATAGAAAATATATATGAAAAATTATAAATACGTGGAAGAAAAAATTTTTGAAAAAATTGACATTACCGTCCCTTACAGGTATGAAAATTTAAAATTCATACTTTTGTGGGAAATTTTCTCCAGATTCAAACTGGAGGGATAAATATGGAAATCTTTTCTCTATCCGTCATAAAATTCTATACAAAATAAATATGAAAAATTACGAATACATGGAAAAAAATTTTTGAAAAAATTGACAGTACAGTCCCTTACAGGTATGAAAATTTAAAATTCATACTTTTGTGGGAAATTTTCTCCAGATTCAAACTGGAGGGATAAATATGGAAATCTTTTTTCTATCCGTCATAAAATTCTATACAAAATAAATATGAAAAATTACGAATACATAGAAAAAAATTTTTTTCCAAAAATTGACAGTACCGTCCCTTACAGGTATGAAAGTTAAAATTCATTCTTTTGTGGGAAATTTTCTTCAGATTCAAACTGGGGGCATAAATATGGATATGTTTTCTCTATCCGTCATGAAATTCTATACAAAATAAATATGAAAAATTATGAATACGTGGAAAAATTTTTTTTTCCAAAAATTGACAGTACCGTCCCTTATAGGTATGAAAATTCAAAATAGATACTTTTGTGGGAAATTTTCTTCAGATTCAAACTGCAGGGATAAATATGGATATGTTTTATCTATCCGTCATGAAATTCTATACCAAATAAATATGAAAAATTATGAATACATGGAAAAAAATTTTTTTTTTTAAAATTGACAGTACCGTCCCTTATAGGTATGAAAATTCAAAATTCATACTTTAGTGGGAAATTTTCTTCAGATTCAAACTGGAGGGATAAATATGGATATGTTTTCTCTATCCGTCATGAAATTCTATACAAAATAAATATGAAAAATTATAAATAGGTGAAAAAAAAAATTTTTGAAAAAATTGACAGTACCGTCCCTTATAGGTATGAAAATTCATACATTTGTGGGAAATTTTCTTCAGATTCAAACTGGAGGGATAAATATGGATATGTTTTCTCTATCCGTCATGAAATTCTATACAAAATAAATATGAAAAATTGCGAATACGTGGAAAATTTTTTTTTTTTCAAAAATTGAGTCTCTTACAGGTATGAAAATTCAAAATTGATAGTTTTGTGGGAAATTTTCTTCAGATTCAAACTGGAGGGATAAATATGGAAATGTTTTCTCTATCCGTCATGAAATTCTATACAAAATAAATATGAAATTTATGAATACATGGAAAAAAAAATTTTTCTGAAAATTCACAGTACCGTCTCTTACAGGTGTGAAAATTCAAAATTGATACTTTTGTGGGAAATTTTCTTGAGATTCAAACTGGAGGGATAAATATGGAAATGTTTTCTCTATCCGTCATGAAAGTCTATACAAAAGAAATATGAAAAATCATAAATACATGGAAAAAATTTTTTTTTTTTTAAATTGACAGTACCGTCCTTTACAGGTGTAAAAATTTAAAATTGATACTTTAATGGGAAATTTTCTTAAACTTTCAAACTGGAGGGATAAATATGGATATGTTTTCTCTATCCGTCATGAAATTCTATACAAAATAATTATGAAAAATTATAAATACGTGGAAAAAATTTTTTTTAAATTGTTTAAATTGACCGTCCCTTACAGGTATGAAAATTCAAAATTGACACTTTTGTGGGAAATTTTCTTCAGATTCAAACTGGAGGGATAAATATGGATATGTTTTCTCTATCCGTCATGAAATTCTATACAAAATAAATATGAAAAATTATGAATACGTGGAAAAATTTTTTTTTCCAAAAATTGACAGTACCGTCCCTTATAGGTATGAAAATTCAAAATAGATACTTTTGTGGGAAATTTTCTTCAGATTCAAACTGCAGGGATAAATATGGATATGTTTTATCTATCCGTCATGAAATTCTATACCAAATAAATATGAAAAATTATGAATACATGGAAAAAATTTTTTTTTTTTAAAATTGACAGTACCGTCCCTTATAGGTATGAAAATTCAAAATTCATACTTTAGTGGGAAATTTTCTTCAGATTCAAACTGGAGGGATAAATATGGATATGTTTTCTCTATCCGTCATGAAATTCTATACAAAATAAATATGAAAAATTATAAATAGGTGAAAAAAAAAATTTTTGAAAAAATTGACAGTACCGTCCCTTATAGGTATGAAAATTCATACATTTGTGGGAAATTTTCTTCAGATTCAAACTGGAGGGATAAATATGGATATGTTTTCTCTATCCGTCATGAAATTCTATACAAAATAAATATGAAAAATTGCGAATACGTGGAAAATTTTTTTTTTTTCAAAAATTGAGTCTCTTACAGGTATGAAAATTCAAAATTGATAGTTTTGTGGGAAATTTTCTTCAGATTCAAACTGGAGGGATAAATATGGAAATGTTTTCTCTATCCGTCATGAAATTCTATACAAAATAAATATGGAAAATTATGAATACGTGGAAAATTTTTTTTTTTTAAAAATTGACAGTACCGTCCTTTACAGGTGTAAAAATTTAAAATTGATAATTTAATGGGAAATTTTCTTAAACTTTCAAACTGGAGGGATAAATATGGATATGTTTTCTCTATCCGTCATGAAATTCTATACAAAATAATTATGAAAAATTATAAATACGTGGAAAAAAAATTTTTTAAATTGTTTAAATTGACCGTCCCTTACAGGTATGAAAATTCAAAATTGACACTTTTGTGGGAAATTTTCTTCAGATTCAAACTGGAGGGATAAATATGGATATGTTTTCTCTATCCGTCATGAAATTCTATACAAAATAAATATGAAAAAATATAAATACATGGAAAATTTTTTTTTTTTTTAAAATTGACAGTACCGTCCTTTATAGGTATGAAAATTTAAAATTCATACTTTTGTGGGAAATTTTCTCAAAAATTCAAACTGGAGGGATAAATATGGATGTTTTCTCTATCCGTCATGAAATTCTATACAAAATAAATATGAAAAATTATGAATACGTGGGAAATTTTTTTTTTCCAAAAAATTGACAGTACCATCCCTTACAGGTATGAAAATTTAAAACTGATACTTTTGTGGAAAGTTTTCTTGAGATTCAAACTGGAGGGATAAATATGGAAATGTTTTCTCTATCCGTCATGAAATTCTATACAAAATAAATATGAAAAATTATGAATACATGGAAAAAAATTTTTTTTTTTAAATTGACAGTACCGTCCCTTTATAGGTATGAAAATTTAAAATTCATACTTTTGTGGGAAATTTTCTTCAGATTCAAACTGGAGGGATAAATATGGATATGTTTTCTCTATCCGTCATGAAATTCTATACAAAATAAATATGCAAAATTATGAATACGTGGAAGAAAAAATTTTTGAAAAAATTGACAGTACCGTCCCTTACAGGTATGAAAATTTAAAATTCATACTTTTGTGGGAAATTTTCTCCAGATTCAAACTGGAGGGATAAATATGGAAATCTTTTCTCTATCCGTCATAAAATTCTATACAAAATAAATATGAAAAATTACGAATACATAGAAAAAATTTTTTTTCCAAAAATTGACAGTACCGTCCCTTACAGGTATGAAAGTTAAAATTCATTCTTTTGTGGGAAATTTTCTTCAGATTCAAACTGGGGGCATAAATATGGATATGTTTTCTCTATCCGTCATGAAATTCTATACAAAATAAATATGAAAAATTATGAATACGTGGAAAAATTTTTTTTTCCAAAAATTGACAGTACCGTCCCTTATAGGTATGAAAATTCAAAACTGATACTTTTGTGGAAAGTTTTCTTGAGATTCAAACTGGAGGGATAAATATGGAAATGTTTTCTCTATCCGTCATGAAATTCTATACAAAATAAATATGAAAAATTATGAATACATGGAAAAAATTTTTTTTTTTTAAATTGACAGTACCGTCCTTTATAGGTATGAAAATTTAAAATTCATACTTTTGTGGGAAATTTTCTTCAGATTCAAACTGGAGGGATAAATATGGATATGTTTTCTCTATCCGTCATGAAATTCTATACAAAATAAATATGAAAAATTATAAATAGGTGAAAAAAAAAAATTTTGAAAAAATTGACAGTACCGTCCCTTATAGGTATGAAAATTCATACATTTGTGGGAAATTTTCTTCAGATTCAAACTGGAGGGATAAATATGGATATGTTTTCTCTATCCGTCATGAAATTCTATACAAAATAAATATGAAAAATTGCGAATACGTGGAAAATTTTTTTTTTTTCAAAAATTGAGTCTCTTACAGGTATGAAAATTCAAAATTGATAGTTTTGTGGGAAATTTTCTTCAGATTCAAACTGGAGGGATAAATATGGAAATGTTTTCTCTATCCGTCATGAAATTCTATACAAAATAAATATGAAATTTATGAATACATGGAAAAAAATTTTTTTCTGAAAATTCACAGTACCGTCTCTTACAGGTGTGAAAATTCAAAATTGATACTTTTGTGGGAAATTTTCTTGAGATTCAAACTGGAGGGATAAATATGGAAATGTTTTCTCTATCCGTCATGAAATTCTATACAAAATAAATATGAAAAACTGCGAATACGTGGAAAATTTTTTTTTTCCAAAAATTGACAGTACCGTCTCTTACAGGTATGAAAATTTAAAATTCATACTTTTGTGGGAAATTTTCTTGAGATTCAAACTGGAGGGATAAATATGGATATGTTTTCTCTATCTGTCATGAAATTCTATACAAAATAAATATGAAAAATTATAAATACGTGAAAAAAAAAATTTTTGAAAAAATTGACAGTACCATCCCTCACAGGTATGAAAATTCAAAATTGATACTTTTGTGGGAAATTTTCTTCAGATTCAAACTGGAGGGATAAATATGGAAATGTTTTCTCTATCCGTCATGAAATTCTATACAAAATAATTATGAAAAATTATAAATACGTGGAAAAAAATTTTTTTAAATTGTTTAAATTGACCGTCCCTTACAGGTATGAAAATTCAAAATTGACACTTTTGTGGGAAATTTTCTTCAGATTCAAACTGGAGGGATAAATATGGATATGTTTTCTCTATCCGTCATGAAATTCTATACAAAATAAATATGAAAAAATATAAATACATGGAAAAAAAATTTTTTTTTTAAAATTGACAGTACCGTCCTTTATAGGTATGAAAATTTAAAATTCATACTTTTGTGGGAAATTTTCTCAAAAATTCAAACGGGAGGGATAAATATGGATGTTTTCTCTATCCGTCATGAAATTCTATACAAAATAAATATGAAAAATTATGAATACGTGGAAAATTTTTTTTTTCCAAAAATTGACAGTACCATCCCTTACAGGTATGAAAATTTAAAACTGATACTTTTGTGGAAAGTTTTCTTGAGATTCAAACTGGAGGGATAAATATGGAAATGTTTTCTCTATCCGTCATGAAATTCTATACAAAATAAATATGAAAAATTATGAATACATGGAAAAAATTTTTTTTTTTAAAATTGACAGTACCGTCCTTTATAGGTATGAAAATTTAAAATCCATACTTTTGTGGGAAATTTTCTTCAGATTCAAACTGGAGGGATAAATATGGATATGTTTTCTCTATCCGTCATGAAATTCTATACAAAATAAATATGCAAAATTATGAATACGTGGAAAAATTTTTTTTTTTAAAAATTGACAGTACCGTCCTTTACAGGTGTAAAAATTTAAAATTGATACTTTAATGGGAAATTTTCTTAAACTTTCAAACTGGAGGGATAAATATGGATAAGTTTTCTCTATCCGTCATGAAATTCTATACAAAATAATTATGAAAAATTATAAATACGTGGAAAAAAATTTTTTGAAATTGTTTAAATTGACCGTCCCTTACAGGTATGAAAATTCAAAATTGACACTTTTGTGGGAAATTTTCTTCAGATTCAAACTGGAGGGATAAATATGGATATGTTTTCTCTATCCGTCATGAAATTCTATACAAAATAAATATGAAAAAATATAAATACATGGAAAAATTTTTTTTTTTTAAAATTGACAGTACCGTCCTTTATAGGTATGAAAATTTAAAATTCTTACTTTTGTGGGAAATTTTCTCAAAAATTCAAACTGGAGGGATAAATATGGATGTTTTCTCTATCCGTCATGAAATTCTATACAAAATAAATATGAAAAATTATGAATACGTGGAAAATTTTTTTTTTCCAAAAATTTACATTACCGTCCCTTACAGTTATGAAAATTTAAAACTGATACTTTTGTGGAAAATTTTCTTCAGATTCAAACTGGAGGGATAAATATGAATATGTTTTCTCTATCCGTCATGAAATTCTATACAAAATAAATATGCAAAATTATGAATACGTGGAAAAAAATTTTTTGAAAAAATTGACATTACTGTTTTTTTATAGGTGTAAAAATTTAAAATTGATACTTTAATGGGAAATTTTCTTAAACTTTCAAACTGGAGGCATAAATATGGAAATGTTTTCTCTATCCGTCATGAAATTCTATACAAAATAAATATGAAAAAATATAAATACGTGGAAAAAATTTTTTTTTAAAAAATTGACAGTACCGTCCCTTACAGGTATGAAAATTCAAAATTGACACTTTTGTGGGAAATTTTCTTCAGATTCAAACTGGAGGGATAAATATGGATATGTTTTCTCTATCCGTCATGAAATTCTATACAAAATAAATATGAAAAATTATAAATAGGTGAAAAAAAAAAATTTTTGAAAAAATTGACAGTACCGTCCCTTATAGGTATGAAAATTTAAAATTCATACTTTTGTGGGAAATTTTCTTCAGATTCAAACTGGAGGGATAAATATGGATATGTTTTCTCTATCCGTCATGAAATTCTATACAAAAGAAATATGAAAAATTATAAATACATGGAAAAAAATTTTTTTTTTTAAAATTGACAGTACCGTCCTTTATAGGTATGAAAATGTAAAATTCATACTTTTGTGGGAAATTTTCTCAAAAATTCAAACTGGAGGGATAAATATGGATGTTTTCTCTATCCGTCATGAAATTCTATACAAAATAAATATGAAAAATTATGAATACGTGGAAAAATTTTTTTTTTTTAAAATTGACAGTACCGTCCTTTACAGGTGTAAAAATTCAAAATTCATACTTTTGTGGGAAATTTTCTTCAGATTCAAACTGGAGGGATAAATATGGAAATGTTTTCTTTATCCGTCATGAAATTCTATACAAAATAAATATGAAAAATTATAAATATGTGGAAAAAATTCTTTTTCCAAAAATTGACAGTACCGTCCCTTATAGGTATGAAAATTTAAAATTCATACTTTTGTGGGAAATTTTCTTGAGATTCAAACTGGAGGGATATATATGGATATGTTTTCTCTATCCGTCATGAAATTCTATACAAAATAAATATGAAAAAATATAAATACGTGGAAAAAAATGTTTTTTAAAAAATTGACAGTACCGTCCCTTACAGGTATGAAAATTCAAAATTGACACTTTTGTGGGAAATTTTCTTCAGATTCAAACTGGAGGGATAAATATGGATATGTTTTCTCTATCCGTCATGAAATTCTATACAAAATAAATATGAAAAATTATGAATACATGGAAAAATTTTTTTTTTTTTAAATTGACAGTACCGTCCTTTATAGGTATGAAAATTTAAAATTCATACTTTTGTGGCAAATTTTCTCAAAAATTCAAACTGGAGGGATAAATATGGATGTTTTCTCTATCCGTCATGAAATTCTATACAAAATAAATATGAAAAATTATGAATACGTGAAAATTTTTTTTTTCCAAAAATTGACAGTGCCATCGATTACAGGTATGAAAATTTAAAACTGATACTTTTGTGGAAAATTTACTTAAAAGTTCAAACTGGAGGGATAAATATGGAAATGTTTTCTCTATCCGTCATAAAATTCTATACAAAATAAATATGAAAAATTATGAATACGTGAAAAAAAAATTTTTCTAAAAATTGACAGTACCGTCCCTTATAGGTATGAAAATTTAAAATCCATACTTTTGTGGGAAATTTTCTTCAGATTCAAACTGGAGGGATAAATATGGATATCTTTTCTCCATCCGTCTTAAAATTCTATACAAAATAAATATGAAAAATTGCGAATGAGTGGAAAATTTTTTTTTTCCAAATATTGACAGTACCCTTACAGTTATGAAAATTTACAATTGATACTTTTGTGGGAAATTTTCTTAAACTTTCAAACTGGAGGCATAAATATGGAAATGTTTTCTCTATCTGTCATGAAATTCTATACAAAATAAATATGAAAAAATATAAATACGTGAAAAAAAATTTTTTTTTTAAAATTGACAGAACCGTAACCTTTACAGGTGTAAAAATTTAAAATTGATACTTTAATGGGAAATTTTCTTAAACTTTCAAACTGGAGGGATAAATATGGATATGTTTTCTCTATCCGTCATGAAATTCTATACAAAATAAATATGCAAAATTATGAATACGTGGAAAAAATTTTTATTTTTAAAAATTGACAGAACCGTAACCTTTACAGGTGTAAAAATTTAAAATTGATACTTTAATGGGAAATTTTCTTAAACTTTCAAACTGGAGGGATAAATATGGATATGTTTTCTGTATCCGTCATGAAATTCTATACAAAATAATTATGAAAAATTATAAATACGTGGAAAAAATTTTTTTTCTAAAAATTGATAGTACCGTCCCTTACAGGTATGAAAATTTAAAATTGACACTTTTGTGGGAAATTTTCTTCAGATTCAAACTGGAGGGATAAATATGGATATGTTTTCTCTATCCGTCATGAAATTCTATACAAAAGAAATATGAAAAATTATAAATACATGGAAAAAAAATTTTTTTTTTAAAATTGACAGTACCGTCCTTTATACGTATGAAAATTTAAAATTCATACTTTTGTGGGAAATTTTCTCAAAAATTCAAACTGGAGGGATAAATATGGATGTTTTCTCTATCCGTCATGAAATTCTATACAAAATAAATATGAAAAATTATGAATACGTGGAAAAAAATTTTTTTCGAAAAATTGATAGTACCGTCTCTTATAGGTATGAAAATTTAAAATTCATACTTTTGTGGGAAATTTTCTTGAGATTCAAACTGGAGGGATAAATATGGATATGTTTTCTCTATCCGTCATGAAATTCTATACAAAATAAATATGCAAAATTATGAATACGTGGAAAAATATTTTTTTTTAAAAATTGACAGTACCGTCTTTTACAGGTGTAAAAATTTAAAATTGATACTTTAATGGGAAATTTTCTTAAACTTTCAAACTGGAGGGATAAATATGGATATGTTTTCTCTATCCGTCATGAAATTCTATACAAAATAATTATGAAAAATTATAAATATGTGGAAAAAATTCTTTTTCCAAAAATTGACAGTACCGTCCCTTATAGGTATGAAAATTCAAAATTGACACTTTTGCAGGGGTGGGAAGTGACTAAGTCCAGTTCGGAGCAGCTTTGGAGCAGCAAAATTCAGGATTTGGAGCAGATTTGGAGCAGCAAATTCAGGATTCGGAGCAGTTTTGGAGCAGCAAATTCAGGATTTGGAGCAGTTTTGGAGCAGCAAATTCAGGATTTGGAGCAGTTTTGGAGCAGCAAATTCAGGATTTGGAGCAGCAAAATATGGGATTCGGAGCAGATATTTATAAATTGGAGCAGTGAAATTAACAAGAATATTTTCGTTAATCCTCAACCCTTTTCAAAATAAAACTGCACTGTCTTTTGTTATCAAACATCTTTTCGTCAGCTTGATTTTTGTTTTTGGTGCTTTAGGCAAACACCTTGTTTGAAAGAGCGGCTGTCATAAAATTTTTTGCACCAGTCTATTTAAGATGATTTTTGTTTACTGAGGGCACTATTTGCTGCCTTGAACAGCAGCACTTCAAATGAGCTAAAAATTTTTTATAAGTTTTTAATTCTTTTATACTTGGAAAGAAATTGTTGCAAAATGGGAGAGAATTTCGGAAGAATCAACTCGATGTTTGGCGATTCAGCACTCATTATCTGGCGAGATTGGCGATCTGATACTCGATATTTGGCGAGATTGACGATTTAACGCTCGTTATTTGGCGATATTGACGATTTACCGCTCGTTATTCGGCAACATTGGCGATTTAACGCTCGTTATTCGGCAACATTGGCGATTTAACGGTAGTTATTCGGCAAAGTTTCTAAACTAACATTCGTAATTCGGCGAACATGCGCTTCTTACTCCCGGAATGAAAATTTTTTTCACGAAACATCGGGATTTAACACAATGACAATCGACTACAGTAATTTCTACTGCTTCCAGTGACAACTTTTTTTTTAAACGGAAACACTCGAATTTGCACTTTAAAGCTGAAAGGCATTGCAAACCATCTTCAGTTCCACGATCACGGAGAATATCGGGGTTTCGCGATGGAAAGCCCGATCAGGGGCCGATAGTTTAAGTATAGTGGAATAAAATACGCTCTTCTCTCTCGAAAAGAAACGTTTCGTGGCTGGCAGGAACAAAAAATTTTTGGCGTCCTTTCCGAAATTCCGGGCATACTGAAGCAAAATTCGCTATTTGGCGCAGAAAAATGTGAAAACACGCTATTGGAGCAGGATGGCGCAAGATATTAGTTTTGGCGCAGTGCGGCGCAATTGGCGCAGAGTTCCCACCCCTGCTTTTGTGGGAAATTTTCTTCAGATTCAAACTGGAGGGATAAATATGGATATGTTTTCTCTATCCGTCATGAAATTCTATACAAAATAAATATGAAAAATTATGAATACATGGAAAATTTTTTTTTTTTTAAAATTGACAGTACCGTCCTTTATAGGTATGAAAATTTAAAACTGATACTTTTGTGGAAAATTTACTTAAAAGTTCAAACTGGAGGGATAAATATGGAAATGTTTTCTCTATCCGTCATAAAATTCTATACAAAATAACACATAATTTTTCATATTTAATGAAAAATTATGAATACGTGGAAAAATTTTTTTTTTTTTAAAATTTACAGTACCGTAACCTTTACAGGTGTAAAAATTTAAAATTGATACTTTAATGGGAAATTTTCTTAAACTTTCAAACTGGAGGGATAAATATGGATATGTTTTCTCTATCCGTCATGAAATTCTATACAAAATAATTATGAAAAATTATAAATACGTGGAAAAAAAATTTTTTCTAAAAATTGACAGTACCGTCCCTTATAGGTATGAAAATTTAAAATCCATACTTTTGTGGGAAATTTTCTTCAGATTCAAACTGGAGGGATATATACGGATATGTTTTCTCTATCCGTCATGAAATTCTATACAAAATAAATATGAAAAAATATAAATACGTGGAAAAAAATGTTTTTTAAAAAATTGACAGTACCGTCCGTCCCTTATAGGTATGAAAATTTAAAATTCATACTTTTGTGGGAAATTTTCTTCAGATTCAAACTGGAGGGATAAATATGGATATGTTTTCTCTATCCGTCATGAAATTCTATACAAAATAAATATCCAAAATTATGAATATGTATAAAAAATTTTTTTTTTAAAAATTGACAGTACTGTCCCTTACAGGTATGAAAATTAAAAATTGATACTTTTGTGGGAAATTTTCTTCAGATTCAAACTGGAGTGATAAATATGGATATGTTTTCTCTATCCGTCATGAAATTTACAAAATAAATATGAAAAATCATGAATACGTGGAAAAAAATTTTTTTGAAAAAATTCACATTACCGTCCTTCACAGGTATGAAAATTTAAAATTGATACTTTTGTGGGAAATTTTCTTCAGATTCAAACTGGAGGGATATATACGGATATGTTTTCTCTATCCGTCATGAAATTCTATACAAAATAAATATGAAAAAATATAAATACGTGGAAAAAAATGTTTTTTAAAAAATTGACAGTACCGTCCGTCCCTTATAGGTATGAAAATTTAAAATTCATACTTTTGTGGGAAATTTTCTTCAGATTCAAACTGGAGGGATAAATATGGATATGTTTTCTCTATCCGTCATGAAATTCTATACAAAATAAATATGAAAAATTGCGAATACGTGGAAAATTTTTTTTTTTCCAAAAATTGAGTCTCTTACAGGTATGAAAATTCAAAATTGACACTTTTGTGGGAAATTTTCTTCAGATTCAAACTGGAGGGATAAATATGGATATGTTTTCTCTATCCGTCATGAAATTCTATACAAAATAAATATGAAAAATTATGAATACATGGAAAAAATTTTTTTTTAAAAAATTGACAGTACCGTCCGTCCCTTATAGGTATGAAAATTTAAAATTCATACTTTTGTGGGAAATTTTCTTCAGATTCAAACTGGAGGGATAAATATGGATATGTTTTCTCTATCCGTCATGAAATTCTATACAAAATAAATATGAAAAATTGCGAATACGTGGAAAATTTTTTTTTTTCCAAAAATTGAGTCTCTTACAGGTATGAAAATTCAAAATTGACACTTTTGTGGGAAATTTTCTTCAGATTCAAACTGGAGGGATAAATATGGATATGTTTTCTCTATCCGTCATGAAATTCTATACAAAATAAATATGAAAAATTATGAATACATGGAAAAAATTTTTTTTTTAAAAATTGACAGTACCGTCCTTTATAGGTATGAAAATTTAAAATTCATACTTTTGTGGGAAATTTTCTCAAAAATTCAAACTGGAGGGATAAATATGGAAATGTTTTCTCTATCCGTCATGAAATTCTATACAAAATAATTATGAAAAATTATAAATATGTGGAAAAAATTCTTTTTCCAAAAATTGACAGTACCGTCCCTTATAGGTATGAAAATTTAAAATTCATACTTTTGTGGGAAATTTTCTTCAGATTCAAACTGGAGGGATAAATATGGATATCTTTTCTCTATCCGTCTTAAAATTCTATACAAAATAAATATGAAAAATTGCGAATGAGTGGAAAAATTTTTTTTTCCAAATATTGACAGTACCCTTACAGGTATGAAAATTTAAAATTGATACTTTTATGGGAAATTTTCTTCAGATTCAAACTGGAGGGATAAATATGAATATGTTTTCTCTATCCGTCATGAAATTCTATACAAAATAAATATGCAAAATTATGAATACGTGGAGAAAAAGTTTTTGAAAAAATTGACATTACCGTCCCTTACAGTTATAAAAATTTACAATTGATACTTTTGTGGGAAATTTTCTTAAAAATTCAAACTGGAGGGATAAATATGGATGTTTTCTCTATCCGTCATGAAATTCTATACAAAATAGATATGAAAAATTATGAATACATGGAAAAAATTTTTTTTTTAAAAAATTTACAGTACCGTAACCTTTACAGGTGTAAAAATTTAAAATTGATACTTTAATGGGAAATTTTCTTAAACTTTCAAACTGGAGGGATAAATATGGATATGTTTTCTCTATCCGTCATGAAATTCTATACAAAATAATTATGAAAAATTATAAATACGTGGAAAAAAAATTTTTTCTAAAAATTGATAGTACCGTCCCTTACAGGTATGAAAATTTAAAATTGACACTTTTGTGGGAAATTTTCTTCAGATTCAAACTGGAGGGATAAATATGGATATGTTTTCTCTATCCGTCATGAAATTCTATACAAAAGAAATATGAAAAATTATAAATACATGGAAAAAATTTTTTTTTTTTAAAATTGACAGTACCGTCCTTTATAGGTATGAAAATTTAAAATTCATACTTTTGTGGAAAATTTACTTAAAAGTTCAAACTGGAGGGATAAATATGGATATGTTTTCTCTATCCGTCATGAAATTCTATACAAAATAATTATGAAACATTATAAATACGTGGAAAAAAATTTTTTTCTAAAAATTGACAGTACCGTCCCTTATAGGTATGAAAATTTAAAATCCATACTTTTGTGGGAAATTTTCTTCAGATTCAAACTGGAGGGATAAATATGGATATCTTTTCTCTATCCGTCATGAAATTCTATACAAAATAAATATGAAAAATTATGAATACGTGAAAAAAAATTTTTTCCAAAAATTGACAGTACCGTCCCTTACAGGTATGAAAATTTAAAATTGATACTTTTATGGGAAATTTTCTTCAGATTCAAACTGGAGGGATAAATATGGATATGTTTTCTCTATCCGTCATGAAATTCTATACAAAATAAATATGCAAAATTATGAATATGTATAAGAAATTTTTTATTTAAAAATTGACAGTACTGTCCCTTACAGGTATGAAAATTAAAAATTGATACTTTTGTGGGAAATTTTCTTCAGATTCAAACTGGAGTGATAAATATGGATATGTTTTCTCTATCCGTCATGAAATTTACAAAATAAATATGAAAAATCATGAATACGTGGAAAAAAATTTTTTTGAAAAAATTCACATTACCGTCCTTCACAGGTATGAAAATTTAAAATTGATACTTTTGTGGGAAATTTTCTTCAGATTCAAACTGGAGGGATAAATATGAATATGTTTTCTCTATCCGTCATGAAATTCTATACAAAATAAATATGCAAAATTATGAATACGTGGAGAAAAAGTTTTTGAAAAAATTGACATTACCGTCCCTTACAGTTATGAAAATTTATAATTGATACTTTTGTGGGAAATTTTCTTAAAAATTCAAACTGGAGGGATAAATATGGATGTTTTCTCTATCCGTCATGAAATTCTATACAAAAGAAATATGAAAAATTATAAATACATGGAAAAAAAATTTTTTTTTTAAAATTGACAGTACCGTCCTTTATAGGTATGAAAATTTAAAATTCATACTTTTGTGGGAAATTTTCTCAAAAATTCAAACTGGAGGGATAAATATGGATGTTTTCTCTATCCGTCATGAAATTCTATACAAAATAAATATGAAAAATTATGAATAAGTGGAAAAAATTTTTTTTCGAAAAATTGATAGTACCGTCTCTTATAGGTATGAAAATTTAAAATTCATACTTTTGTGGGAAATTTTCTTGAGATTCAAACTGGAGGGATAAATATGGATATGTTTTCTCTATCCGTCATGAAATTCTATACAAAATAAACATGCAAAATTATGAATACGTGGAAAAATTTTTTTTTTTAAAAATTGACAGTACCGTCCTTTACAGGTGTAAAAATTTAAAATTGATACTTTAATGGGAAATTTTCTTAAACTTTCAAACTGGAGGGATAAATATGGATATGTTTTCTCTATCCGTCATGAAATTCTATACAAAATAATTATGAAAAATTATAAATATGTGGAAAAAATTCTTTTTCCAAAAATTGACAGTACCGTCCCTTATAGGTATGAAAATTTAAAATTCATACTTTTGTGGGAAATTTTCTTCAGATTCAAACTGGAGGGATATATATGGATATGTTTTCTCTATCCATCATGAAATTCTATACAAAATAAATATGAAAAAATATAAATACGTGGAAAAAAATGTTTTTTAAAAAATTGACAGTACCGTCCCTTACAGGTATGAAAATTCAAAATTGACAATTTTGTGGGAAATTTTCTTCAGATTCAAACTGGAGGGATAAATATGGATATGTTTTCTCTATCCGTCATGAAATTCTATACAAAATAAATATGAAAAATTATGAATACATGGAAAAAAATTTTTTTTTTTAAATTGACAGTACCGTCCTTTATAGGTATGAAAATATAAAATTCATACTTTTGTGGGAAATTTTCTTCAGATTCAAACTGGAGGGATAAATATGGATATGTTTTCTCTATCCGTCATGAAATTCTATACAAAATAAATATGAAAAATTATGAATACATGGAAAAAAATTTTTTTTTCCAAAAATTGACAGTACCGTCCCTTATAGGTATGAAAATTCAAAATAGATATTTTTGTGGGAAATTTTCTTCAGATTCAAACTGCAGGGGTAAATATGGATATGTTTTATCTATCCGTCATGAAATTCTATACCAAATAAATATGAAAAATTATGAATACGTGAAAAAAAAAATTTTCTAAAAATTGACAGTACCGTCCGTCCCTTATAGGTATGAAAATTTAAAATTCATACTTTAGTGGGAAATTTTCTTCACATTCAAACTGGAGGGATAAATATGGAAATGTTTCTCTATCCGTCATAAAATTCTATACAAAATAAATATAAAAAATTGCGAATACGTGGAAAATTTTTTTTTTCCAAAAATTGACAGTACCGTCTCTTACAGGTATGAAAATTTAAAATTCATACTATTGTGGGAAATTTTCTTCAGATTCAATCTGGAGGGATAAATATGGAAATGTTTTCTCTATCCGTCATGAAATTCTATACGAAATAAATATGAAAAATTGCGAATACGTGGAAAATTTTTTTTTTCCAAAAATTGAGTCTCTTACAGGTATGAAAATTCAAAATTGATACTTTTGTGGGAAATTTTCTTCAGATTCAAACTGGAGGGATAAATATGGAAATGTTTTCTCTATCCGTCATGAAATTCTATACAAAATAAATATGAAAAATTATGAATACATGGAAAAAAAAAAAATTTCTAAAAATTCACAATACCGTCCCTTATAGGTATGAAAATTCAAAATTCATACTTTTGTATGAAATTTTTTTCAGATTCAAACTGGATGGATAAATATGGATATTTTTTCTTTATCCGTCATGAAATTCTATAGAAAATATATATGAAAAATTATAAATACGTGGAAGAAAAATTTTTTGAAAAAATTGACATTACCGTCCCTTACAGGTATGAAAATTTAAAATTCATACTTTTGTGGGAAATTTTCTCCAGATTCAAGCTGGAGGGATAAATATGGAAATCTTTTCTCTATCCGTCATAAAATTCTATACAAAATAAATATGAAAAATTACGAATACATGGAAAAAATTTTTTGAAAAAATTGACAGTACAGTCCCTTACAGGTATGAAAATTTAAAATTCATACTTTTGTGGGAAATTTTCTCCAGATTCAAACTGGAGGGATAAATATGGAAATCTTTTTTCTATCCATCATAAAATTCTATACAAAATAAATATGAAAAATTATGAATACGTGGAAAAATTTTTTTTTTCCAAAAATTGACAGTACCGTCCCTTATAGGTATGAAAATTCAAAATAGATACTTTTGTGGGAAATTTTCTTCAGATTCAAACTGCAGGGATAAATATGGATATGTTTTATCTATCCGTCATGAAATTCTATACCAAATAAATATGAAAAATTATGAATACGTGAAAAAAAAAATTTTCTAAAAATTGACAGTACCGTCTCTTACAGGTGTGAAAATTCAAAATTGATACTTTTCTGGGAAATTTTCTTCAGATTCAAACTGGAGGGATAAATATGGAAATGTTTTCTCTATCCGTCATGAAAGTCTATACAAAATAAATATGAAAAATTATGAATACACTGAAAAAAAAAAAATTTCTAAAAATTCACAGTACCGTTCCTTATAGGTATGAAAATTTAAAATTCATACTTTTGTGGGAAATTTTCTTCACATTCAAACTGGAGGGATAAATATGGAAATGTTTCTCTATCCGTCATAAAATTCTATACAAAATAAATATGAAAAATTGCGAATACGTGGAAAAAAAATTTTTTCTAAAAATTCACAGTACCGTCCCTTACAGGTATGAAAATTCAAAATTCATACTTTAGTGGGAAATTTTCTTCACATTCAAACTGGAGGGATAAATATGGATATGTTTTCTCTATCCGTCATGAAATTCTATACAAAATAAATATGAAAAATTATAAATAGGTGAAAAAAAAAATTTTTGAAAAAATTGACAGTACCGTCCGTCCCTTATAGGTATGAAAATTTAAAATTCATACTTTTGTGGGAAATTTTCTTCAGATTCAAACTGGAGGGATAAATATGGATATGTTTTCTCTATCCGTCATGAAATTCTATACAAAATAAATATGAAAAATTGCGAATACGTGGAAAATTTTTTTTTTTCCAAAAATTGAGTCTCTTACAGGTATGAAAATTCAAAATTGATACTTTTGTGGGAAATTTTCTTGAGATTCAAACTGGAGGGATAAATATGGAAATGTTTTCTCTATCCGTCATGAAATTCTATACAAAATAAATATGAAATTTATGAATACATAGAAAAAAAAATTTTTCTAAAAATTCACAGTACCGTCCCTTACAGGTGTGAAAATTCAAAATTGATACTTTTGTGGGAAATTTTCTTGAGATTCAAACTGGAGGGATAAATATGGAAATGTTTTCTCTATCCGTCATGAAATTCTATACAAAATAAATATGAAAAACTGCGAATACGTGGAAAAAAAATTTTTTCCAAAAAATTCACATTACCCTCCTTCACAGGTATGAAAATTTAAAATTGATACTTTTGTGGGAAATTTTCTTAAAAATTCAAACTGGAGTGATAAATATGGATATGTTTTCCCTATCCGTCATGAAATTCTATATAAATAAATATGAAAAATTATAAATAAGTGGAAAAATTTTTTTCTAAAAATTGACAGTACCGTTCCTTACAGGTATCAAAATTAAAAATTGATAATTTTCTGGAAAGTTTTCTTAAAAATTCAAACTGGAGGGATAAATATGGATATGTTTTCTCTATCCGTCATGAAATTCTATACAAAATAAATATGAAAAATTATGAATACGTGGAAAAATTTTTTTTTCCAAAAATTGACAGTACCGTCCCTTATAGGTATGAAAATTCAAAATAGATACTTTTGTGGGAAATTTTCTTCAGATTGAAACTGCAGGGATAAATATGGATATGTTTTATCTATCCGTCATGAAATTCTATACCAAATAAATATGAAAAATTATGAATACGTGGAAAAATTTTTTTTTCCAAAAATTGACAGTACCGTCCCTTATAGGTATGAAAATTCAAAATTCATACTTTTGTGGGAAATTTTCTTCACATTCAAACTGGAGGGATAAATATGGAAATGTTTCTCTATCCGTCATAAAATTCTATAGAAAATAAATATGAAAAATTGCGAATACGTGGAAAATTTTTTTTTTCCAAAAATTGACAGTACCGTCTCTTACAGGTATGAAAATTTAAAATTGATACTTTTGTGGGAAATTTTCTTCAGATTCAAACTGGAGGGATAAATATGGAAATGTTTTCTCTATCCGTCATGAAATTCTATACAAAATAAATATGAAAAATTGCGAATACGTGGAAATTTTTTTTTTTTCCAAAAATTGAGTCTCTTACAGGTATGAAAATTCAAAATTGATAGTTTTGTGGGAAATTTTCTTCAGATTCAAACTGGAGGGATAAATATGGAAATGTTTTCTCTATCCGTCATGAAATTCTATACAAAATAAATATGAAATTTATGAATACATGGAAAAAAAAATTTTTCTGAAAATTCACAGTACCGTCTCTTACAGGTGTGAAAATTCAAAATTGATACTTTTGTGGGAAATTTTCTTGAGATTCAAACTGGAGGGATAAATATGGAAATGTTTTCTCTATCCGTCATGAAAGTCTATACAAAATAAATATGAAAAAATATAAATACGTGGAAAAAAATGTTTTTTAAAAAATTGACAGTACCGTCCCTTACAGGTATGAAAATTCAAAATTGACACTTTTGTGGGAAATTTTCTTCAGATTCAAACTGGAGGGATAAATATGGATATGTTTTCTCTATCCGTCATGAAATTCTATACAAAATAAATATGAAAAATTATGAATACATGGAAAAAAATTTTTTTTTTTAAATTGACAGTACCGTCCTTTATAGGTATGAAAATATAAAATTCATACTTTTGTGGGAAATTTTCTCAAAAATTCAAACTCGAGGGATAAATATGGATGTTTTCTCTATCCGTCATGAAATTCTATACAAAATAAATATGAAAAATTATGAATACGTGGAAAATTTTTTTTTTCCAAAAATTGACAGTGCCATCGATTACAGGTATGAAAATTTAAAACTGATACTTTTGTGGAAAATTTACTTAAAAGTTCAAACTGGAGGGATAAATATGGAAATGTTTTCTCTATCCGTCATAAAATTCTATACAAAATAAATATGAAAAATTATGAATATGTGGAAAATTTTTTTTTTCCAAAAATTGACAGTACCGTCCCTCATAAGTATGAAAATTCAAAATAGATACTTTTGTGGGAAATTTTCTTCAGATTCAAACTGGAGGGATAAATATGGATATGTTTTCTCTATCCGTCATGAAATTCTATACGAAATAAATATGAAAAATTATGAATACGTGAAAAAAAAAATTTTCTAAAAATTGACAGTACCGTCCCTTATAGGTATGAAAATTTAAAATCCATACTTTTGTGGGAAATTTTCTTCAGATTCAAACTGGAGGGATAAATATGGATATCTTTTCTCTATCCGTCATGAAATTCTATACAAAATAAATATGAAAAATTATGAATACGTGAAAAAAAAAATTTTCCAAAAATTGACAGTACCGTCCCTTACAGGTATGAAAATTTAAAATTGATACTTTTGTGGGAAATTTTCTTCAGATTCAAACTGGAGGGATAAATATGGATATGTTTTCTCTATCCGTCATGAAATTCTATACAAAATAAATATGCAAAATTATGAATATGTATAAAAAAAATTTTTTTCCAAAAATTGACAGTACTGTCCCTTACAGGTATGAAAATTTAAAATTGATACTTTTGTGGGAAATTTTCTCAAAAATTCAAACTGGAGGGATGAATATGGATGTTTTCTCTATCCGTCATGAAATTCTATACAAAATAAATATGAAAAAATATAAATACGTGGGAAAAATTTTTTTTTCCAAAAATTGACAGTACCGTCCCTTATAGGTATGAAAATTCAAAATAGATATTTTTGTGGGAAATTTTCTTCAGATTCAAACTGCAGGGGTAAATATGGATATGTTTTATCTATCCGTCATGAAATTCTATACCAAATAAATATGAAAAATTATGAATACGTGAAAAAAAAAATTTTCTAAAAATTGACAGTACCGTCCGTCCCTTATAGGTATGAAAATTTAAAATCCATACTTTTGTGGGAAATTTTCTTCACATTCAAACTGGAGGGATAAATATGGAAATGTTTCTCTATCCGTCATAAAATTCTATACAAAATAAATATGAAAAATTGCGAATACGTGGAAAATTTTTTTTTTCAAAAATTGACAGTACCGTCTCTTACAGGTATGAAAATTTGAAATTCATACTTTTGTGGGAAATTTTCTTCAGATTCAATCTGGAGGGATAAATATGGAAATGTTTTCT
The DNA here is from genome assembly GCF_987345545.1 of Pholcus phalangioides. Classification (NCBI taxonomy): domain Eukaryota; kingdom Metazoa; phylum Arthropoda; class Arachnida; order Araneae; family Pholcidae; genus Pholcus; species Pholcus phalangioides. The sequence goes on along the minus strand of NW_028301602.1, from coordinate 51,358,173 downwards.
CTATCCGTCATGAAATTCTATACGAAATAAATATGAAAAATTGCGAATACGTGGAAAATTTTTTTTTTCCAAAAATTGAGTCTCTTACAGGTATGAAAATTCAAAATTGATACTTTTGTGGGAAATTTTCTTCAGATTCAAACTGGAGGGATAAATATGGAAATGTTTTCTCTATCCGTCATGAAAGTCTATACAAAATAAATATGAAAAATTATGAATACACTGAAAAAAAAAAAATTTCTAAAAATTCACAGTACCGTTCCTTATAGGTATGAAAATTCAAAATTCATACTTTCGTGGGAAATTTTTTTCAGATTCAAACTGGAGGGATAAATATGAATATGTTTTCTTTATCCGTCATGAAATTCTATACAAAATAAATATGAAAAATTATGAATACGTGGAAAAAATTTTTTTTCCAAAAATTGACAGTACCGTCCCTTATAGGTATGAAAATTTAAAATTCATACTTTTGTTTGAAATTTTCTTCACATTCAAACTGGAGGGATAAATATGGAAATGTTTCTCTATCCGTCATAAAATTCTATACAAAATAAATATGAAAAATTGCGAATACGTGGAAAAAAAATTTTTTCTAAAAATTCACAGTACCGTCCCTTACAGGTATGAAAATTCAAAATTCATACTTTAGTGGGAAATTTTCTTCAGATTCAAACTGGAGGGATAAATATGGATATGTTTTCTCTATCCGTCATGAAATTCTATACAAAATAAATATGAAAAATTATAAATAGGTGAAAAAAAAAATTTTTGAAAAAATTGACAGTACCGTCCGTCCCTTATAGGTATGAAAATTCAAAATTGATACTTTTGTGGGAAATTTTCTTGAGATTCAAACTGGAGGGATAAATATGGAAATGTTTTCTCTATCCGTCATGAAATTCTATACAAAATAAATATGAAATTTATGAATACATAGAAAAAAAATTTTTTCTAAAAATTCACAGTACCGTCCCTTACAGGTGTGAAAATTCAAAATTGATACTTTTGTGGGAAATTTTCTTGAGATTCAAACTGGAGGGATAAATATGGAAATGTTTTCTCTATCCGTCATGAAATTCTATACAAAATAAATATGAAAAACTGCGAATACGTGGAAAAAAAATTTTTTCCAAAAAATTCACATTACCCTCCTTCACAGGTATGAAAATTTAAAATTGATACTTTTGTGGGAAATTTTCTTAAAAATTCAAACTGGAGTGATAAATATGGATATGTTTTCCCTATCCGTCATGAAATTCTATATAAATAAATATGAAAAATTATAAATAAGTGGAAAAATTTTTTTCTAAAAATTGACAGTACCGTTCCTTACAGGTATGAAAATTAAAAATTGATAATTTTCTGGAAAGTTTTCTTAAAAATTCAAACTGGAGGGATAAATATGGATATGTTTTCTCTATCCGTCATGAAATTCTATACAAAATAAATATGAAAAATTATGAATACGTGGAAAAATTTTTTTTTCCAAAAATTGACAGTACCGTCCCTTATAGGTATGAAAATTCAAAATAGATACTTTTGTGGGAAATTTTCTTCAGATTGAAACTGCAGGGATAAATATGGATATGTTTTATCTATCCGTCATGAAATTCTATACCAAATAAATATGAAAAATTATGAATACGTGGAAAAATTTTTTTTTCCAAAAATTGACAGTACCGTCCCTTATAGGTATGAAAATTCAAAATAGATACTTTTGTGGGAAATTTTCTTCAGATTCAAACTGCAGGGATAAATATGGATATGTTTTATCTATCCGTCATGAAATTCTATACCAAATAAATATGAAAAATTATGAATACGTGAAAAAAAAATTTTTCTAAAAATTGACAGTACCGTCCCGTATAGGTATGAAAATTTAAAATTCATACTTTTGTGGGAAATTTTCTTCACATTCAAACTGGAGGGATAAATATGGAAATGTTTCTCTATCCGTCATAAAATTCTATAGAAAATAAATATGAAAAATTGCGAATACGTGGAAAATTTTTTTTTCCAAAAATTGACAGTACCGTCTCTTACAGGTATGAAAATTTAAAATTGATACTTTTGTGGGAAATTTTCTTCAGATTCAAACTGGAGGGATAAATATGGAAATGTTTTCTCTATCCGTCATGAAATTCTATACAAAATAAATATGAAATTTATGAATACATGGAAAAAAAATTTTTTCTGAAAATTCACAGTACCGTCTCTTACAGGTGTGAAAATTCAAAATTGATACTTTTGTGGGAAATTTTTTTGAGATTCAAACTGGAGGGATAAATATGGAAATGTTTTCTCTATCCGTCATGAAATTCTATACAAAATAAATATGAAAAACTGCGAATACGTGGAAAATTTTTTTTTTCCAAAAATTGACAGTACAGTCTCTTACAGGTATGAAAATTTAAAATTCATACTTTTGTGGGAAATTTTCTTGAGATTCAAACTGGAGGGATAAATATGGATATGTTTTCTCTATCTGTCATGAAATTCTATACAAAATAAATATGAAAAATTATAAATACGTGAAAAAAAAATTTTTTGAAAAAATTGACAGTACCATCCCTTACAGGTATGAAAATTCAAAATTGATACTTTTGTGGAAAATTTTCTTCAGATTCAAACTGGAGGGATAAATATGGAAATGTTTTCTCTATCCGTCATGAAATTCTATACAAAATAAATATGAAAAATTATGAATACACTGAAAAAAAAAAATTTTTTTAAAAATTCACAGTACCGTTCCTTATAGGTATGAAAATTCATACTTTCGTGGGAAATTTTTTTCAGATTCAAACTGGAGGGATAAATATGGATATGTTTTCTTTATCCGTCATGAAATTCTATACAAAATAAATATGAAAAATTATGAATACGTGGAAAAATTTTTTTTTCCAAAAATTGACAGTACCGTCCCTTATAGGTATGAAAATTCAAAATAGATATTTTTGTGGGAAATTTTCTTCAGATTCAAACTGCAGGGATAAATATGGATATGTTTTATCTATCCGTCATGAAATTCTATACCAAATAAATATGAAAAATTATGAATACGTGAAAAAAAAAAATTTCTAAAAATTGACAGTACCGTCCCTTATAGGTATGAAAATTTAAAATTCATACTTTTGTAGGAAATTTTCTTCACATTCAAACTGGAGGGATAAATATGGAAATGTTTCTCTATCCGTCATAAAATTCTATACAAAATAAATATGAAAAATTGCGAATACGTGGAAAATTTTTTTTTTCCAAAAATTGACGGTACCGTCTCTTACAGGTATTAAAATTTAAAATTGATACTTTCGTGGGAAATTTTCTTCAGATTCAAACTGGAGGGATAAATATGGAAATGTTTTCTCTATCCGTTATGAAATTCTATTCAAAATACATATGAAAAATTATGAATACATGGAAAAAAAATTTTTTCTAAAAGTTCACAGTACCGTCCCTTACAGGTATGAAAATTCAAAATTCATACTTTAGTGGGAAATTTTATTCAGATTCAAACTGGAGGGATAAATATGGATATGTTTTCTCTATCCGTCATGAAATTCTATACAAAATAAATATGAAAAATTATAAATAGGTGAAAAAAAAAATTTTTGAAAAAATTGACAGTACCGTCCCTTATAGGTATGAAAATTTAAAATTCATACTTTTGTGGGAAATTTTCTTCAGATTCAAACTGGAGGGATAAATATGGATATGTTTTCTCTATCCGTCATGAAATTCTATACAAAATAAATATGAAAAATTGCGAATACGAGGAAAATTTTTTTTTTTCCAAAAATTGAGTCTCTTACAGGTATGAAAATTCAAAATTGATACTTTAGTGGGAAATTTTCTTGAGATTCAAACTGGAGGGATAAATATGGAAATGTTTTCTCTATCCGTCATGAAATTCTATACAAAATAAATATGAAATTTATGAATACATGGAAAAAAAAATTTTTCTAAAAATTCACAGTACCGTCCCTTACAGGTAAAAATTCAAAATTGATACTTTTGTGGGAAATTTTCTTAAAAATTCAAACTGGAGGGATAAATATGGATATGTTTTCTCTATCCGTCATGAAATTCTATACAAAATAAATATGAAAAATTATGAATACGTGGAAAAAAATTTTTTTCCAAAAATTGACAGTACCGTCCCTTATAGGTATGAAAATTCAAAATAGATACTTTTGTGGGAAATTTTCTTCAGATTCAAACTGCAGGGATAAATATGGATATGTTTTATCTATCCGTCATGAAATTCTATACCAAATAAATATGAAAAATTATGAATACGTGGAAAAATTTTTTTTTAAAAAAATTGACAGTACCGTCCCTTACAGGTAAAAATTCAAAATTGATACTTTTGTGGGAAATTTTCTTGAGATTCAAACTGGAGGGATAAATATGGAAATGTTTTCTCTATCCGTCATGAAATTCTATACAAAATAAATATCAAAAACTGCGAATACGTGGAAAAAAAATTTTTTCCAAAAAATTCACATTACCCTCCTTCACAGGTATGAAAATTTAAAATTGATACTTTTGTGGGAAATTTTCTTAAAAATTCAAACTAGAGTGATAAATATGGATATGTTTTCCCTATCCGTCATGAAATTCTATATAAATAAATATGAAAAATTATAAATAAGTGGAAAAATTTTTTTTTCCAAAAATTGACAGTACCGTCCCGTATAGGTATGAAAATTTAAAATTCATACTTTTGTGGGAAATTTTCTTCACATTCAAACTGGAGGGATAAATATGGAAATGTTTCTCTATCCGTCATAAAATTCTATAGAAAATAAATATGAAAAATTGCGAATACGTGGAAAATTTTTTTTTTCCAAAAATTGACAGTACCGTCTCTTACAGGTATGAAAATTTAAAATTGATACTTTTGTGGGAAATTTTCTTCAGATTCAAACTGGAGGGATAAATATGGAAATGTTTTCTCTATCCGTCATGAAATTCTATTCCAAATAAATATGAAAAATTATGAATACATGGAAAAAAAATTTTTTCTAAAAATTCACAGTAACGTCCCTTATAGGTATGAAAATTCAAAATTCATACTTTAGTGGGAAATTTTCTTCAGATTCAAACTGGAGGGATAAATATGGATATGTTTTCTCTATCCGTCATGAAATTCTATACAAAATAAATATGAAAAATTATGAATACATGGAAAAAAAAAATTTCTAAAAATTCACAATACCGTCCCTTATAGGTATGAAAATTCAAAATAGATACTTTTGTGGGAAATTTTCTTCAGATTCAAACTGCAGGGATAAATATGGATATGTTTTATCTATCCGTCATGAAATTCTATACCAAATAAATATGAAAAATTATGAATACGTGAAAAAAAATTTTTTCTAAAAATTCACAGTACCGTCCCTTATAGGTATGAAAATTCAAAATTCATACTTTTGTGGGAAATTTTCTTCAGATTCAAACTGGAGGGATAAATATGGATATGTTTTCTCTATCCGTCATGAAATTCTATACAAAATAAATATGAAAAATTATAAATAGGTGAAAAAAAAAATTTTTGAAAAAATTGACAGTACCGTCCCTTATAGGTATGAAAATTTAAAATTCATACTTTTGTGGGAAATTTTCTTCAGATTCAAACTGGAGGGATAAATATGGATATGTTTTCTCTATCCGTCATGAAATTCTATACAAAATAAATATGAAAAATTGCGAATACGAGGAAAATTTTTTTTTTTCCAAAAATTGAGTCTCTTACAGGTATGAAAATTCAAAATTGATACTTTAGTGGGAAATTTTCTTCAGATTCAAACTGGAGGGATAAATATGGAAATGTTTTCTCTATCCGTCATGAAATTCTATACAAAATAAATATGAAATTTATGAATACATGGAAAAAAAATTTTTTCTAAAAATTCACAGTACCGTCCCTTACAGGTAAAAATTCAAAATTGATACTTTTGTGGGAAATTTTCTTGAGATTCAAACTGGAGGGATAAATATGGAAATGTTTTCTCTATCCGTCATGAAATTCTATACAAAATAAATATCAAAAACTGCGAATACGTGGAAAAAAAATTTTTTCCAAAAAATTCACATTACCCTCCACAGGTATGAAAATTTAAAATTGATACTTTTGTGGGAAATTTTCTTAAAAATTCAAACTGGAGTGATAAATATGGATATGTTTTCCCTATCCGTCATGAAATTCTATACAAAATAAATATGAAAAATTATGAATACGTGGAAAAAATTTTTTTTATAAAAATTGACAGTACCGTCCCTTATAGGTATGAAAATTTAAAATTCATACTTTTGTGGGAAATTTTCTTCACATTCAAACTGGAGGGATAAATATGGAAATGTTTCTCTATCCGTCATAAAATTCTATAGAAAATAAATATGAAAAATTGCGAATACGTGGAAAATTTTTTTTTTCCAAAAATTGACAGTACCGTCTCTTACAGGTATGAAAATTTAAAATTGATACTTTTGTGGGAAATTTTCTTCAGATTCAAACTGGAGGGATAAATATGGAAATGTTTTCTCTATCCGTCATGAAATTCTATTCCAAATAAATATGAAAAATTATGAATACATGGAAAAAAAATTTTTTCTAACAAATTCACAGTACCGTCCCTTATAGGTATGAAAATTCAAAATTCATACTTTAGTGGGAAATTTTCTTCAGATTCAAACTGGAGGGATAAATATGGATATGTTTTCTCTATCCGTCATGAAATTCTATACAAAATAAATATGAAAATTTATAAATAGGTGAAAAAAAAAATTTTTGAAAAAATTGACAGTACCGTCCCTTATAGGTATGAAAATTTAAAATCCATACTTTTGTGGGAAATTTTCTTCAGATTCAAACTGGAGGGATAAATATGGATATCTTTTCTCTATCCGTCATGAAATTCTATACAAAATAAATATGAAAAATTATGAATACGTGAAAAAAAATTTTTTCCAAAAATTGACAGTACCGTCCCTTACAGGTATGAAAATTTAAAATTGATACTTTTATGGGAAATTTTCTTCAGATTCAAACTGGAGTGATAAATATGGATATGTTTTCTCTATCCGTCATGAAATTTACAAAATAAATATGAAAAATCATGAATACGTGGAAAAAAATTTTTTTGAAAAAATTCACATTACCGTCCTTCACAGGTATGAAAATTTAAAATTGATACTTTTGTGGGAAATTTTCTTCAGATTCAAACTGGAGGGATAAATATGAATATGTTTTCTCTATCCGTCATGAAATTCTATACAAAATAAATATGCAAAATTATGAATACGTGGAGAAAAAGTTTTTGAAAAAATTGACATTACCGTCCCTTACAGTTATGAAAATTTATAATTGATACTTTTGTGGGAAATTTTCTTAAAAATTCAAACTGGAGGGATAAATATGGATGTTTTCTCTATCCGTCATGAAATTCTATACAAAAGAAATATGAAAAATTATAAATACATGGAAAAAAAATTTTTTTTTTAAAATTGACAGTACCGTCCTTTATAGGTATGAAAATTTAAAATTCATACTTTTGTGGGAAATTTTCTCAAAAATTCAAACTGGACGGAAAAATATGGATGTTTTCTCTATCCGTCATGAAATTCTATACAAAATAAATATGAAAAATTATGAATAAGTGGAAAAAATTTTTTTTCGAAAAATTGATAGTACCGTCTCTTATAGGTATGAAAATTTAAAATTCATACTTTTGTGGGAAATTTTCTTGAGATTCAAACTGGAGGGATAAATATGGATATGTTTTCTCTATCCGTCATGAAATTCTATACAAAATAAACATGCAAAATTATGAATACGTGGAAAAATTTTTTTTTTTAAAAATTGACAGTACCGTCCTTTACAGGTGTAAAAATTTAAAATTGATACTTTAATGGGAAATTTTCTTAAACTTTCAAACTGGAGGGATAAATATGGATATGTTTTCTCTATCCGTCATGAAATTCTATACAAAATAATTATGAAAAATTATAAATATGTGGAAAAAATTCTTTTTCCAAAAATTGACAGTACCGTCCCTTATAGGTATGAAAATTTAAAATTCATACTTTTGTGGGAAATTTTCTTCAGATTCAAACTGGAGGGATATATATGGATATGTTTTCTCTATCCATCATGAAATTCTATACAAAATAAATATGAAAAAATATAAATACGTGGAAAAAAATGTTTTTTAAAAAATTGACAGTACCGTCCCTTACAGGTATGAAAATTCAAAATTGACAATTTTGTGGGAAATTTTCTTCAGATTCAAACTGGAGGGATAAATATGGATATGTTTTCTCTATCCGTCATGAAATTCTATACAAAATAAATATGAAAAATTATGAATACATGGAAAAAAATTTTTTTTTTTAAATTGACAGTACCGTCCTTTATAGGTATGAAAATATAAAATTCATACTTTTGTGGGAAATTTTCTTCAGATTCAAACTGGAGGGATAAATATGGATATGTTTTCTCTATCCGTCATGAAATTCTATACAAAATAAATATGAAAAATTATGAATACATGGAAAAAAATTTTTTTTTCCAAAAATTGACAGTACCGTCCCTTATAGGTATGAAAATTCAAAATAGATATTTTTGTGGGAAATTTTCTTCAGATTCAAACTGCAGGGGTAAATATGGATATGTTTTATCTATCCGTCATGAAATTCTATACCAAATAAATATGAAAAATTATGAATACGTGAAAAAAAAAATTTTCTAAAAATTGACAGTACCGTCCGTCCCTTATAGGTATGAAAATTTAAAATTCATACTTTAGTGGGAAATTTTCTTCACATTCAAACTGGAGGGATAAATATGGAAATGTTTCTCTATCCGTCATAAAATTCTATACAAAATAAATATAAAAAATTGCGAATACGTGGAAAATTTTTTTTTTCCAAAAATTGACAGTACCGTCTCTTACAGGTATGAAAATTTAAAATTCATACTATTGTGGGAAATTTTCTTCAGATTCAATCTGGAGGGATAAATATGGAAATGTTTTCTCTATCCGTCATGAAATTCTATACGAAATAAATATGAAAAATTGCGAATACGTGGAAAATTTTTTTTTTCCAAAAATTGAGTCTCTTACAGGTATGAAAATTCAAAATTGATACTTTTGTGGGAAATTTTCTTCAGATTCAAACTGGAGGGATAAATATGGAAATGTTTTCTCTATCCGTCATGAAATTCTATACAAAATAAATATGAAAAATTATGAATACATGGAAAAAAAAAAAATTTCTAAAAATTCACAATACCGTCCCTTATAGGTATGAAAATTCAAAATTCATACTTTTGTATGAAATTTTTTTCAGATTCAAACTGGATGGATAAATATGGATATTTTTTCTTTATCCGTCATGAAATTCTATAGAAAATATATATGAAAAATTATAAATACGTGGAAGAAAAAATTTTTGAAAAAATTGACATTACCGTCCCTTACAGGTATGAAAATTTAAAATTCATACTTTTGTGGGAAATTTTCTCCAGATTCAAGCTGGAGGGATAAATATGGAAATCTTTTCTCTATCCGTCATAAAATTCTATACAAAATAAATATGAAAAATTACGAATACATGGAAAAAATTTTTTGAAAAAATTGACAGTACAGTCCCTTATAGGTATGAAAATTCAAAATAGATACTTTTGTGGGAAATTTTCTTCAGATTCAAACTGGAGGGATAAATATGGATATGTTTTCTCTATCCGTCATGAAATTCTATAGAAAATAAATATGAAAAATTATAAATACGTGGAAGAAAAAATTTTTGAAAAAATTGACAGTACCCGTCCCTTACAGGTATGAAAATTTAAAATTCATACTTTTGTGGGAAATTTTCTCCAGATTCAAACTGGAGGAATAAATATGGAAATCTTTTCTCTATCCGTCATAAAATTCTATACAAAATAAATATGAAAAATTACGAATACATGGAAAAAAATTTTTTTCCAAAAATTGACAGTACCGTCCCTTACAGGTATGAAAGTTAAAATTCATTCTTTTGTGGGAAATTTTCTTCAGATTCAAACTGGGGGCATAAATATGGATATGTTTTCTCTATCCGTCATGAAATTCTATACAAAATAAATATGAAAAATTATGAATACGTGGAAAAATTTTTTTTTCCAAAAATTGACAGTACCGTCCCTTATAGGTATGAAAATTCAAAATAGATACTTTTGTGGGAAATTTTCTTCAGATTCAAACTGCAGGGATAAATATGGATATGTTTTATCTATCCGTCATGAAATTCTATACCAAATAAATATGAAAAATTATGAATACGTGAAAAAAAAAATTTTCTAAAAATTGACAGTACCGTCTCTTACAGGTGTGAAAATTCAAAATTGATACTTTTGTGGGAAATTTTCTTGAGATTCAAACTGGAGGGATAAATATGGAAATGTTTTCTCTATCCGTCATGAAATTCTATACAAAATAAATATGAAAAACTGCGAATACGTGGAAAATTTTTTTTTTCCAAAAATTGACAGTACCGTCTCTTACAGGTATGAAAATTTAAAATTCATACTTTTGTGGGAAATTTTCTTGAGATTCAAACTGGAGGGATAAATATGGATATGTTTTCTCTATCTCTCATGAAATTCTATACAAAATAAAAATGAAAAATTATAAATACGTGAAAAAAAAAATTTTTGAAAAAATTGACAGTACCATCCCTTACAGGTATGAAAATTCAAAATTGATACTTTTCTGGGAAATTTTCTTCAGATTCAAACTGGAGGGATAAATATGGCAATGTTTTCTCTATCCATCATGAAAGTCTATACAAAATAAATATGAAAAATTATGAATACACTGAAAAAAAAAAAATTTCTAAAAATTCACAGTACCGTTCCTTATAGGTATGAAAATTCAAAATTCATAATTTCGTGGGAAATTTTTTTCAGATTCAAACTGGAGGGATAAATATGGATATGTTTTCTTTATCCGTCATGAAATTCTATACAAAATAAATATGAAAAATTATGAATACGTGAAAAAAAAAATTTTCTAAAAATTGACAGTACCGTCCGTCCCTTATAGGTATGAAAATTTAAAATTCATACTTTTGTGGGAAATTTTCTTCACATTCAAACTGGAGGGATAAATATGGAAATGTTTCTCTATCCGTCATAAAATTCTATACAAAATAAATATAAAAAATTGCGAATACGTGGAAAATTTTTTTTTTCCAAAAATTGACAGTACCGTCTCTTACAGGTATGAAAATTTAAAATTCATACTATTGTGGGAAATTTTCTTCAGATTCAATCTGGAGGGATAAATATGGAAATGTTTTCTCTATCCGTCATGAAATTCTATACGAAATAAATATGAAAAATTGCGAATACGTGGAAAATTTTTTTTTTCCAAAAATTGAGTCTCTTACAGGTATGAAAATTCAAAATTGATACTTTTGTGGGAAATTTTCTTCAGATTCAAACTGGAGGGATAAATATGGAAATGTTTTCTCTATCCGTCATGAAATTCTATACAAAATAAATATGAAAAATTATGAATACATGGAAAAAAAAAATTTTCTAAAAATTCACAATACCGTCCCTTATAGGTATGAAAATTCAAAATTCATACTTTTGTGGGAAATTTTTTTCAGATTCAAACTGGATGGATAAATATGGATATTTTTTCTTTATCCGTCATGAAATTCTATAGAAAATATATATGAAAAATTATAAATACGTGGAAGAAAAAATTTTTGAAAAAATTGACATTACCGTCCCTTACAGGTATGAAAATTTAAAATTCATACTTTTGTGGGAAATTTTCTCCAGATTCAAGCTGGAGGGATAAATATGGAAATCTTTTCTCTATCCGTCATAAAATTCTATACAAAATAAATATGAAAAATTACGAATACATGGAAAAAATTTTTTGAAAAAATTGACAGTACAGTCCCTTACAGGTATGAAAATTTAAAATTCATACTTTTGTGGGAAATTTTCTCCAGATTCAAACTGGAGGGATAAATATGGAAATCTTTTTTCTATCCATCATAAAATTCTATACAAAATAAATATGAAAAATTATGAATACGTGGAAAAATTTTTTTTTTCCAAAAATTGACAGTACCGTCCCTTATAGGTATGAAAATTCAAAATAGATACTTTTGTGGGAAATTTTCTTCAGATTCAAACTGCAGGGATAAATATGGATATGTTTTATCTATCCGTCATGAAATTCTATACCAAATAAATATGAAAAATTATGAATACGTGAAAAAAAAAATTTTCTAAAAATTGACAGTACCGTCTCTTACAGGTGTGAAAATTCAAAATTGATACTTTTCTGGGAAATTTTCTTCAGATTCAAACTGGAGGGATAAATATGGAAATGTTTTCTCTATCCGTCATGAAAGTCTATACAAAATAAATATGAAAAATTATGAATACACTGAAAAAAAAAAAATTTCTAAAAATTCACAGTACCGTTCCTTATAGGTATGAAAATTTAAAATTCATACTTTTGTGGGAAATTTTCTTCACATTCAAACTGGAGGGATAAATATGGAAATGTTTCTCTATCCGTCATAAAATTCTATACAAAATAAATATGAAAAATTGCGAATACGTGGAAAAAAAATTTTTTCTAAAAATTCACAGTACCGTCCCTTACAGGTATGAAAATTCAAAATTCATACTTTAGTGGGAAATTTTCTTCAGATTCAAACTGGAGGGATAAATATGGATATGTTTTCTCTATCCGTCATGAAATTCTATACAAAATAAATATGAAAAATTATAAATAGGTGAAAAAAAAAATTTTTGAAAAAATTGACAGTACCGTCCGTCCCTTATAGGTATGAAAATTTAAAATTCATACTTTTGTGGGAAATTTTCTTCAGATTCAAACTGGAGGGATAAATATGGATATGTTTTCTCTATCCGTCATGAAATTCTATACAAAATAAATATGAAAAATTGCGAATACGTGGAAAATTTTTTTTTTTCCAAAAATTGAGTCTCTTACAGGTATGAAAATTCAAAATTGATACTTTTGTGGGAAATTTTCTTGAGATTCAAACTGGAGGGATAAATATGGAAATGTTTTCTCTATCCGTCATGAAATTCTATACAAAATAAATATGAAATTTATGAATACATAGAAAAAAAAATTTTTCTAAAAATTCACAGTACCGTCCCTTACAGGTGTGAAAATTCAAAATTGATACTTTTGTGGGAAATTTTCTTGAGATTCAAACTGGAGGGATAAATATGGAAATGTTTTCTCTATCCGTCATGAAATTCTATACAAAATAAATATGAAAAACTGCGAATACGTGGAAAAAAAATTTTTTCCAAAAAATTCACATTACCCTCCTTCACAGGTATGAAAATTTAAAATTGATACTTTTGTGGGAAATTTTCTTAAAAATTCAAACTGGAGTGATAAATATGGATATGTTTTCCCTATCCGTCATGAAATTCTATATAAATAAATATGAAAAATTATAAATAAGTGGAAAAATTTTTTTCTAAAAATTGACAGTACCGTTCCTTACAGGTATCAAAATTAAAAATTGATAATTTTCTGGAAAGTTTTCTTAAAAATTCAAACTGGAGGGATAAATATGGATATGTTTTCTCTATCCGTCATGAAATTCTATACAAAATAAATATGAAAAATTATGAATACGTGGAAAAATTTTTTTTTCCAAAAATTGACAGTACCGTCCCTTATAGGTATGAAAATTCAAAATAGATACTTTTGTGGGAAATTTTCTTCAGATTGAAACTGCAGGGATAAATATGGATATGTTTTATCTATCCGTCATGAAATTCTATACCAAATAAATATGAAAAATTATGAATACGTGGAAAAATTTTTTTTTCCAAAAATTGACAGTACCGTCCCTTATAGGTATGAAAATTCAAAATTCATACTTTTGTGGGAAATTTTCTTCACATTCAAACTGGAGGGATAAATATGGAAATGTTTCTCTATCCGTCATAAAATTCTATAGAAAATAAATATGAAAAATTGCGAATACGTGGAAAATTTTTTTTTTCCAAAAATTGACAGTACCGTCTCTTACAGGTATGAAAATTTAAAATTGATACTTTTGTGGGAAATTTTCTTCAGATTCAAACTGGAGGGATAAATATGGAAATGTTTTCTCTATCCGTCATGAAATTCTATACAAAATAAATATGAAAAATTGCGAATACGTGGAAAATTTTTTTTTTTCCAAAAATTGAGTCTCTTACAGGTATGAAAATTCAAAATTGATAGTTTTGTGGGAAATTTTCTTCAGATTCAAACTGGAGGGATAAATATGGAAATGTTTTCTCTATCCGTCATGAAATTCTATACAAAATAAATATGAAATTTATGAATACATGGAAAAAAAAATTTTTCTGAAAATTCACAGTACCGTCTCTTACAGGTGTGAAAATTCAAAATTGATACTTTTGTGGGAAATTTTCTTGAGATTCAAACTGGAGGGATAAATATGGAAATGTTTTCTCTATCCGTCATGAAAGTCTATACAAAATAAATATGAAAAAATATAAATACGTGGAAAAAAATGTTTTTTAAAAAATTGACAGTACCGTCCCTTACAGGTATGAAAATTCAAAATTGACACTTTTGTGGGAAATTTTCTTCAGATTCAAACTGGAGGGATAAATATGGATATGTTTTCTCTATCCGTCATGAAATTCTATACAAAATAAATATGAAAAATTATGAATACATGGAAAAAAATTTTTTTTTTTAAATTGACAGTACCGTCCTTTATAGGTATGAAAATATAAAATTCATACTTTTGTGGGAAATTTTCTCAAAAATTCAAACTGGAGGGATAAATATGGATGTTTTCTCTATCCGTCATGAAATTCTATACAAAATAAATATGAAAAATTATGAATACGTGGAAAATTTTTTTTTTCCAAAAATTGACAGTGCCATCGATTACAGGTATGAAAATTTAAAACTGATACTTTTGTGGAAAATTTACTTAAAAGTTCAAACTGGAGGGATAAATATGGAAATGTTTTCTCTATCCGTCATAAAATTCTATACAAAATAAATATGAAAAATTATGAATATGTGGAAAATTTTTTTTTTCCAAAAATTGACAGTACCGTCCCTCATAAGTATGAAAATTCAAAATAGATACTTTTGTGGGAAATTTTCTTCAGATTCAAACTGGAGGGATAAATATGGATATGTTTTCTCTATCCGTCATGAAATTCTATACGAAATAAATATGAAAAATTATGAATACGTGAAAAAAAAAATTTTCTAAAAATTGACAGTACCGTCCCTTATAGGTATGAAAATTTAAAATCCATACTTTTGTGGGAAATTTTCTTCAGATTCAAACTGGAGGGATAAATATGGATATCTTTTCTCTATCCGTCATGAAATTCTATACAAAATAAATATGAAAAATTATGAATACGTGAAAAAAAAAATTTTCCAAAAATTGACAGTACCGTCCCTTACAGGTATGAAAATTTAAAATTGATACTTTTGTGGGAAATTTTCTTCAGATTCAAACTGGAGGGATAAATATGGATATGTTTTCTCTATCCGTCATGAAATTCTATACAAAATAAATATGCAAAATTATGAATATGTATAAAAAAAATTTTTTTCCAAAAATTGACAGTACTGTCCCTTACAGGTATGAAAATTTAAAATTGATACTTTTGTGGGAAATTTTCTCAAAAATTCAAACTGGAGGGATGAATATGGATGTTTTCTCTATCCGTCATGAAATTCTATACAAAATAAATATGAAAAAATATAAATACGTGGGAAAAATTTTTTTTTCCAAAAATTGACAGTACCGTCCCTTATAGGTATGAAAATTCAAAATAGATATTTTTGTGGGAAATTTTCTTCAGATTCAAACTGCAGGGGTAAATATGGATATGTTTTATCTATCCGTCATGAAATTCTATACCAAATAAATATGAAAAATTATGAATACGTGAAAAAAAAAATTTTCTAAAAATTGACAGTACCGTCCGTCCCTTATAGGTATGAAAATTTAAAATCCATACTTTTGTGGGAAATTTTCTTCACATTCAAACTGGAGGGATAAATATGGAAATGTTTCTCTATCCGTCATAAAATTCTATACAAAATAAATATGAAAAATTGCGAATACGTGGAAAATTTTTTTTTTCCAAAAATTGACAGTACCGTCTCTTACAGGTATGAAAATTTGAAATTCATACTTTTGTGGGAAATTTTCTTCAGATTCAATCTGGAGGGATAAATATGGAAATGTTTTCTCTATCCGTCATGAAATTCTATACGAAATAAATATGAAAAATTGCGAATACGTGGAAAATTTTTTTTTTCCAAAAATTGAGTCTCTTACAGGTATGAAAATTCAAAATTGATACTTTTGTGGGAAATTTTCTTCAGATTCAAACTGGAGGGATAAATATGGAAATGTTTTCTCTATCCGTCATGAAAGTCTATACAAAATAAATATGAAAAATTATGAATACACTGAAAAAAAAAAAATTTCTAAAAATTCACAGTACCGTTCCTTATAGGTATGAAAATTTAAAATTCATACTTTTGTTTGAAATTTTCTTCACATTCAAACTGGAGGGATAAATATGGAAATGTTTCTCTATCCGTCATAAAATTCTATACAAAATAAATATGAAAAATTGCGAATACGTGGAAAAAAAATTTTTTCTAAAAATTCACAGTACCGTCCCTTACAGGTATGAAAATTCAAAATTCATACTTTAGTGGGAAATTTTCTTCAGATTCAAACTGGAGGGATAAATATGGATATGTTTTCTCTATCCGTCATGAAATTCTATACAAAATAAATATGAAAAATTATAAATAGGTGAAAAAAAAAATTTTTGAAAAAATTGACAGTACCGTCCGTCCCTTATAGGTATGAAAATTCAAAATTGATACTTTTGTGGAAAATTTTCTTGAGATTCAAACTGGAGGGATAAATATGGAAATGTTTTCTCTATCCGTCATGAAATTCTATACAAAATAAATATGAAATTTATGAATACATAGAAAAAAAATTTTTTCTAAAAATTCACAGTACCGTCCCTTACAGGTGTGAAAATTCAAAATTGATACTTTTGTGGGAAATTTTCTTGAGATTCAAACTGGAGGGATAAATATGGAAATGTTTTCTCTATCCGTCATGAAATTCTATACAAAATAAATATGAAAAACTGCGAATACGTGGAAAAAAAATTTTTTCCAAAAAATTCACATTACCCTCCTTCACAGGTATGAAAATTTAAAATTGATACTTTTGTGGGAAATTTTCTTAAAAATTCAAACTGGAGTGATAAATATGGATATGTTTTCCCTATCCGTCATGAAATTCTATATAAATAAATATGAAAAATTATAAATAAGTGGAAAAATTTTTTTCTAAAAATTGACAGTACCGTTCCTTACAGGTATGAAAATTAAAAATTGATAATTTTCTGGAAAGTTTTCTTAAAAATTCAAACTGGAGGGATAAATATGGATATGTTTTCTCTATCCGTCATGAAATTCTATACAAAATAAATATGAAAAATTATGAATACGTGGAAAAATTTTTTTTTCCAAAAATTGACAGTACCGTCCCTTATAGGTATGAAAATTCAAAATAGATACTTTTGTGGGAAATTTTCTTCAGATTGAAACTGCAGGGATAAATATGGATATGTTTTATCTATCCGTCATGAAATTCTATACCAAATAAATATGAAAAATTATGAATACGTGGAAAAATTTTTTTTTCCAAAAATTGACAGTACCGTCCCTTATAGGTATGAAAATTCAAAATAGATACTTTTGTGGGAAATTTTCTTCAGATTCAAACTGCAGGGATAAATATGGATATGTTTTATCTATCCGTCATGAAATTCTATACCAAATAAATATGAAAAATTATGAATACGTGAAAAAAAAATTTTTCTAAAAATTGACAGTACCGTCCCGTATAGGTATGAAAATTTAAAATTCATACTTTTGTGGGAAATTTTCTTCACATTCAAACTGGAGGGATAAATATGGAAATGTTTCTCTATCCGTCATAAAATTCTATAGAAAATAAATATGAAAAATTGCGAATACGTGGAAAATTTTTTTTTCCAAAAATTGACAGTACCGTCTCTTACAGGTATGAAAATTTAAAATTGATACTTTTGTGGGAAATTTTCTTCAGATTCAAACTGGAGGGATAAATATGGAAATGTTTTCTCTATCCGTCATGAAATTCTATACAAAATAAATATGAAATTTATGAATACATGGAAAAAAAATTTTTTCTGAAAATTCACAGTACCGTCTCTTACAGGTGTGAAAATTCAAAATTGATACTTTTGTGGGAAATTTTTTTGAGATTCAAACTGGAGGGATAAATATGGAAATGTTTTCTCTATCCGTCATGAAATTCTATACAAAATAAATATGAAAAACTGCGAATACGTGGAAAATTTTTTTTTTCCAAAAATTGACAGTACAGTCTCTTACAGGTATGAAAATTTAAAATTCATACTTTTGTGGGAAATTTTCTTGAGATTCAAACTGGAGGGATAAATATGGATATGTTTTCTCTATCTGTCATGAAATTCTATACAAAATAAATATGAAAAATTATAAATACGTGAAAAAAAAATTTTTTGAAAAAATTGACAGTACCATCCCTTACAGGTATGAAAATTCAAAATTGATACTTTTGTGGAAAATTTTCTTCAGATTCAAACTGGAGGGATAAATATGGAAATGTTTTCTCTATCCGTCATGAAATTCTATACAAAATAAATATGAAAAATTATGAATACACTGAAAAAAAAAAATTTTTTTAAAAATTCACAGTACCGTTCCTTATAGGTATGAAAATTCATACTTTCGTGGGAAATTTTTTTCAGATTCAAACTGGAGGGATAAATATGGATATGTTTTCTTTATCCGTCATGAAATTCTATACAAAATAAATATGAAAAATTATGAATACGTGGAAAAATTTTTTTTTCCAAAAATTGACAGTACCGTCCCTTATAGGTATGAAAATTCAAAATAGATATTTTTGTGGGAAATTTTCTTCAGATTCAAACTGCAGGGATAAAAATGGATATGTTTTATCTATCCGTCATGAAATTCTATACCAAATAAATATGAAAAATTATGAATACGTGAAAAAAAAAAATTTCTAAAAATTGACAGTACCGTCCCTTATAGGTATGAAAATTTAAAATTCATACTTTTGTAGGAAATTTTCTTCACATTCAAACTGGAGGGATAAATATGGAAATGTTTCTCTATCCGTCATAAAATTCTATACAAAATAAATATGAAAAATTGCGAATACGTGGAAAATTTTTTTTTTCCAAAAATTGACGGTACCGTCTCTTACAGGTATTAAAATTTAAAATTGATACTTTCGTGGGAAATTTTCTTCAGATTCAAACTGGAGGGATAAATATGGAAATGTTTTCTCTATCCGTTATGAAATTCTATTCAAAATACATATGAAAAATTATGAATACATGGAAAAAAAATTTTTTCTAAAAGTTCACAGTACCGTCCCTTACAGGTATGAAAATTCAAAATTCATACTTTAGTGGGATATTTTATTCAGATTCAAACTGGAGGGATAAATATGGATATGTTTTCTCTATCCGTCATGAAATTCTATACAAAATAAATATGAAAAATTATAAATAGGTGAAAAAAAAAATTTTTGAAAAAATTGACAGTACCGTCCCTTATAGGTATGAAAATTTAAAATTCATACTTTTGTGGGAAATTTTCTTCAGATTCAAACTGGAGGGATAAATATGGATATGTTTTCTCTATCCGTCATGAAATTCTATACAAAATAAATATGAAAAATTGCGAATACGAGGAAAATTTTTTTTTTTCCAAAAATTGAGTCTCTTACAGGTATGAAAATTCAAAATTGATACTTTAGTGGGAAATTTTCTTGAGATTCAAACTGGAGGGATAAATATGGAAATGTTTTCTCTATCCGTCATGAAATTCTATACAAAATAAATATGAAATTTATGAATACATGGAAAAAAAAATTTTTCTAAAAATTCACAGTACCGTCCCTTACAGGTAAAAATTCAAAATTGATACTTTTGTGGGAAATTTTCTTGAGATTCAAACTGGAGGGATAAATATGGAAATGTTTTCTCTATCCGTCATGAAATTCTATACAAAATAAATATGAAAAACTGCGAATACGTGGAAAAAAAATTTTTTCCAAAAAATTCACATTACCCTCCTTCACAGGTATGAAAATTAAAAATTGATAATTTTCTGGAAAGTTTTCTTAAAAATTCAAACTGGAGGGATAAATATGGATATGTTTTCTCTATCCGTCATGAAATTCTATACAAAATAAATATGAAAAATTATGAATACGTGGAAAAAAATTTTTTTCCAAAAATTGACAGTACCGTCCCTTATAGGTATGAAAATTCAAAATAGATACTTTTGTGGGAAATTTTCTTCAGATTCAAACTGCAGGGATAAATATGGATATGTTTTATCTATCCGTCATGAAATTCTATACCAAATAAATATGAAAAATTATGAATACGTGGAAAAATTTTTTTTTAAAAAAATTGACAGTACCGTCCCTTACAGGTAAAAATTCAAAATTGATACTTTTGTGGGAAATTTTCTTGAGATTCAAACTGGAGGGATAAATATGGAAATGTTTTCTCTATCCGTCATGAAATTCTATACAAAATAAATATCAAAAACTGCGAATACGTGGAAAAAAAATTTTTTCCAAAAAATTCACATTACCCTCCTTCACAGGTATGAAAATTTAAAATTGATACTTTTGTGGGAAATTTTCTTAAAAATTCAAACTAGAGTGATAAATATGGATATGTTTTCCCTATCCGTCATGAAATTCTATATAAATAAATATGAAAAATTATAAATAAGTGGAAAAATTTTTTTTTCCAAAAATTGACAGTACCGTCCCGTATAGGTATGAAAATTTAAAATTCATACTTTTGTGGGAAATTTTCTTCACATTCAAACTGGAGGGATAAATATGGAAATGTTTCTCTATCCGTCATAAAATTCTATAGAAAATAAATATGAAAAATTGCGAATACGTGGAAAATTTTTTTTTTCCAAAAATTGACAGTACCGTCTCTTACAGGTATGAAAATTTAAAATTGATACTTTTGTGGGAAATTTTCTTCAGATTCAAACTGGAGGGATAAATATGGAAATGTTTTCTCTATCCGTCATGAAATTCTATTCCAAATAAATATGAAAAATTATGAATACATGGAAAAAAAATTTTTTCTAAAAATTCACAGTAACGTCCCTTATAGGTATGAAAATTCAAAATTCATACTTTAGTGGGAAATTTTCTTCAGATTCAAACTGGAGGGATAAATATGGATATGTTTTCTCTATCCGTCATGAAATTCTATACAAAATAAATATGAAAAATTATGAATACATGGAAAAAAAAAATTTCTAAAAATTCACAATACCGTCCCTTATAGGTATGAAAATTCAAAATAGATACTTTTGTGGGAAATTTTCTTCAGATTCAAACTGCAGGGATAAATATGGATATGTTTTATCTATCCGTCATGAAATTCTATACCAAATAAATATGAAAAATTATGAATACGTGAAAAAAAATTTTTTCTAAAAATTCACAGTACCGTCCCTTATAGGTATGAAAATTCAAAATTCATACTTTTGTGGGAAATTTTCTTCAGATTCAAACTGGAGGGATAAATATGGATATGTTTTCTCTATCCGTCATGAAATTCTATACAAAATAAATATGAAAAATTATAAATAGGTGAAAAAAAAAATTTTTGAAAAAATTGACAGTACCG
Source organism: Pholcus phalangioides (assembly GCF_987345545.1). Taxonomy (NCBI): domain Eukaryota; kingdom Metazoa; phylum Arthropoda; class Arachnida; order Araneae; family Pholcidae; genus Pholcus; species Pholcus phalangioides. The sequence continues at coordinate 51,336,281 of NW_028301602.1, read as the reverse complement.
TCCCTTATAGGTATGAAAATTTAAAATTCATACTTTTGTGGGAAATTTTCTTCAGATTCAAACTGGAGGGATAAATATGGATATGTTTTCTCTATCCGTCATGAAATTCTATACAAAATAAATATGAAAAATTGCGAATACGAGGAAAATTTTTTTTTTTCCAAAAATTGAGTCTCTTACAGGTATGAAAATTCAAAATTGATACTTTAGTGGGAAATTTTCTTCAGATTCAAACTGGAGGGATAAATATGGAAATGTTTTCTCTATCCGTCATGAAATTCTATACAAAATAAATATGAAATTTATGAATACATGGAAAAAAAATTTTTTCTAAAAATTCACAGTACCGTCCCTTACAGGTAAAAATTCAAAATTGATACTTTTGTGGGAAATTTTCTTGAGATTCAAACTGGAGGGATAAATATGGAAATGTTTTCTCTATCCGTCATGAAATTCTATACAAAATAAATATGAAAAACTGTGAATACGTGGAAAAAAAATTTTTTCCAAAAAATTCACATTACCCTCCTTCACAGGTATGAAAATTTAAAATTGATACTTTTGTGGGAAATTTTCTTAAAAATTCAAACTGGAGTGATAAATATGGATATGTTTTCCCTATCCGTCATGAAATTCTATATAAATAAATATGAAAAATTATAAATAAGTGGAAAAATTTTTTTCTAAAAATTGACAGTACCGTCCCTTACAGGTATGAAAATTAAAAATTGATAATTTTCTGGAAAGTTTTCTTAAAAATTCAAACTGGAGGGATAAATATGGATATGTTTTCTCTATCCGTCATGAAATTCTATACAAAATAAATATGAAAAATTACGAATACGTGGAAAATTTTTTTTTTCCAAAAATTGACAGTACCATCTCTTACAGGTATGAAAATTTAAAATTGATACTTTTGTGGGAAATTTTCTTCAGATTCAAACTGGAGGGATAAATATGGAAATGTTTTATCTATCCGTCATGAAATTCTATACCAAATAAATATGAAAAATTATGAATACGTGGAAAAATTTTTTTTTCCAAAAATTGCCAGTACCGTCCCGTATAGGTATGAAAATTTAAAATTCATACTTTTGTGGGAAATTTTCTTCACATTCAAACTGGAGGGATAAATATGGAAATGTTTCTCTATCCGTCATAAAATTCTATAGAAAATAAATATGAAAAATTGCGAATACGTGGAAAATTTTTTTTTTCCAAAAATTGACAGTACCATCTCTTACAGGTATGAAAATTTAAAATTGATACTTTTGTGGGAAATTTTCTTCAGATTCAAACTGGAGGGATAAATATGGAAATGTTTTCTCTATCCGTCATGAAATTCTATTCCAAATAAATATGAAAAATTATGAATACATGGAAAAAAAAATTTTTCTAACAAATTCACAGTACCGTCCCTTATAGGTATGAAAATTCAAAATTCATACTTTAGTGGGAAATTTTCTTCAGATTCAAACTGGAGGGATAAATATGGATATGTTTTCTCTATCCGTCATGAAATTCTATAGAAAATAAATATGAAAAATTATAAATAGGTGAAAAAAAAAATTTTTGAAAAAATTGACAGTACCGTCCCTTATAGGTATGAAAAATTAAAATTCATACTTTTGTGGGAAATTTTCTTCAGATTCAAACTGGAGGGATAAATATGGAAATGTTTTCTCTATCCGTCATGAAATTCTATACAAAATAAATATGAAATTTATGAATACATGGAAAAAAAATTTTTTCTAAAAATTCACAGTACCGTCCCTTACAGGTAAAAATTCAAAATTGATACTTTTGTGGGAAATTTTCTTGAGATTCAAACTGGAGGGATAAATATGGAAATGTTTTCTCTATCCGTCATGAAATTCTATACAAAATAAATATCAAAAACTGCGAATACGTGGAAAAAAAATTTTTTCCAAAAAATTCACATTACCCTCCACAGGTATGAAAATTTAAAATTGATACTTTTGTGGGAAATTTTCTTAAAAATTCAAACTGGAGTGATAAATATGGATATGTTTTCCCTATCCGTCATGAAATTCTATACAAAATAAATATGAAAAATTATGAATACGTGGAAAAAATTTTTTTTATAAAAATTGACAGTACCGTCCCTTATAGGTATGAAAATTCAAAATAGATACTTTTGTGGGAAATTTTCTTCAGATTCAAACTGCAGGGATAAATATGGATATGTTTTATCTATCCGTCATGAAATTCTATACCAAATAAATATGAAAAATTATGAATACGTGGAAAAATTTTTTTTTCCAAAAATTGACAGTACCGTCCCTTATAGGTATGAAAATTCAAAATAGATACTTTTGTGGGAAATTTTCTTCAGATTCAAACTGCAGGGATAAATATGGATATGTTTTATCTATCCGTCATGAAATTCTATACGAAATAAATATGAAAAATTATGAATACGTGAAAAAAAAATTTTTCTAAAAATTGACAGTACCGTCCCTTATAGGTATGAAAATTTAAAATTCATACTTTTGTGGGAAATTTTCTTCACATTCAAACTGGAGGGATAAATATGGAAATGTTTCTCTATCCGTCATAAAATTCTATAGAAAATAAATATGAAAAATTGCGAATACGTGGAAAATTTTTTTTTTCCAAAAATTGACAGTACCGTCTCTTACAGGTATGAAAATTTAAAATTGATACTTTTGTGGGAAATTTTCTTCAGATTCAAACTGGAGGGATAAATATGGAAATGTTTTCTCTATCCGTCATGAAATTCTATTCCAAATAAATATGAAAAATTATGAATACATGGAAAAAAAATTTTTTCTAACAAATTCACAGTACCGTCCCTTATAGGTATGAAAATTCAAAATTCATACTTTAGTGGGAAATTTTCTTCAGATTCAAACTGGAGGGATAAATATGGATATGTTTTCTCTATCCGTCATGAAATTCTATACAAAATAAATATGAAAATTTATAAATAGGTGAAAAAAAAAATTTTTGAAAAAATTGACAGTACCGTCCCTTATAGGTATGAAAAATTAAAATTCATACTTTTGTGGGAAATTTTCTTCAGATTCAAACTGGAGGGATAAATATGGAAATGTTTTCTCTATCCCTCATGAAATTCTATACAAAATAAATATGAAAAATTATGAATACACTGAAAAAAAAAATTTTTCTAAAAATTCACAGTACCGTTCCTTATAGGTATTAAAATTCAAAATTCATACTTTCGTGGGAAATTTTTTTCAGATTCAAACTGGAGGGATAAATATGGATATGTTTTCTTTATCCGTCATGAAATTCTATACAAAATAAATATGAAAAATTATGAATACGTGGAAAAATTTTTTTTTCCAAAAATTGACAGTACCGTCAATATTCCTTCCCTTATAGGTATGAAAATTCAAAATAGATATTTTTGTGGGAAATTTTCTTCAGATTCAAACTGCAGGGATAAATATGGATATGTTTTATCTATCCGTCATGAAATTCTATACCAAATAAATATGAAAAATTATGAATACGTGAAAAAAAAAAATTTCTAAAAATTGACAGTACCGTCCCTTATAGGTATGAAAATTTAAAATTCATACTTTTGTGGGAAATTTTCTTCACATTCAAACTGGAGGGATAAATATGGAAATGTTTCTCTATCCGTCATAAAATTCTATACAAAATAAATATGAAAAATTGCGAATACGTGGAAAATTTTTTTTTTCCAAAAATTGACGGTACCGTCTCTTACAGGTATGAAAATTCAAAATTCATACTTTAGTGGGAAATTTTCTTCAGATTCAAACTGGAGGGATAAATATGGATATGTTTTCTCTATCCGTCATGAAATTCTATACAAAATAAATATGAAAAATTATGAATACATGGAAAAAAAAAATTTCTAAAAATTCACAATACCGTCCCTTATAGGTATGAAAATTCAAAATAGATACTTTTGTGGGAAATTTTCTTCAGATTCAAACTGCAGGGATAAATATGGATATGTTTTATCTATCCGTCATGAAATTCTATACCAAATAAATATGAAAAATTATGAATACGTGAAAAAAAATTTTTTCTAAAAATTCACAGTACCGTCCCTTATAGGTATGAAAATTCAAAATTCATACTTTTGTGGGAAATTTTCTTCAGATTCAAACTGGAGGGATAAATATGGATATGTTTTCTCTATCCGTCATGAAATTCTATACAAAATAAATATGAAAAATTATAAATAGGTGAAAAAAAAAATTTTTGAAAAAATTGACAGTACCGTCCCTTATAGGTATGAAAATTTAAAATTCATACTTTTGTGGGAAATTTTCTTCAGATTCAAACTGGAGGGATAAATATGGATATGTTTTCTCTATCCGTCATGAAATTCTATACAAAATAAATATGAAAAATTGCGAATACGAGGAAAATTTTTTTTTTTCCAAAAATTGAGTCTCTTACAGGTATGAAAATTCAAAATTGATACTTTAGTGGGAAATTTTCTTCAGATTCAAACTGGAGGGATAAATATGGAAATGTTTTCTCTATCCGTCATGAAATTCTATACAAAATAAATATGAAATTTATGAATACATGGAAAAAAAATTTTTTCTAAAAATTCACAGTACCGTCCCTTACAGGTAAAAATTCAAAATTGATACTTTTGTGGGAAATTTTCTTGAGATTCAAACTGGAGGGATAAATATGGAAATGTTTTCTCTATCCGTCATGAAATTCTATACAAAATAAATATGAAAAACTGTGAATACGTGGAAAAAAAATTTTTTCCAAAAAATTCACATTACCCTCCTTCACAGGTATGAAAATTTAAAATTGATACTTTTGTGGGAAATTTTCTTAAAAATTCAAACTGGAGTGATAAATATGGATATGTTTTCCCTATCCGTCATGAAATTCTATATAAATAAATATGAAAAATTATAAATAAGTGGAAAAATTTTTTTCTAAAAATTGACAGTACCGTCCCTTACAGGTATGAAAATTAAAAATTGATAATTTTCTGGAAAGTTTTCTTAAAAATTCAAACTGGAGGGATAAATATGGATATGTTTTCTCTATCCGTCATGAAATTCTATACAAAATAAATATGAAAAATTACGAATACGTGGAAAATTTTTTTTTTCCAAAAATTGACAGTACCATCTCTTACAGGTATGAAAATTTAAAATTGATACTTTTGTGGGAAATTTTCTTCAGATTCAAACTGGAGGGATAAATATGGAAATGTTTTATCTATCCGTCATGAAATTCTATACCAAATAAATATGAAAAATTATGAATACGTGGAAAAATTTTTTTTTCCAAAAATTGCCAGTACCGTCCCGTATAGGTATGAAAATTTAAAATTCATACTTTTGTGGGAAATTTTCTTCACATTCAAACTGGAGGGATAAATATGGAAATGTTTCTCTATCCGTCATAAAATTCTATAGAAAATAAATATGAAAAATTGCGAATACGTGGAAAATTTTTTTTTTCCAAAAATTGACAGTACCATCTCTTACAGGTATGAAAATTTAAAATTGATACTTTTGTGGGAAATTTTCTTCAGATTCAAACTGGAGGGATAAATATGGAAATGTTTTCTCTATCCGTCATGAAATTCTATTCCAAATAAATATGAAAAATTATGAATACATGGAAAAAAAAATTTTTCTAACAAATTCACAGTACCGTCCCTTATAGGTATGAAAATTCAAAATTCATACTTTAGTGGGAAATTTTCTTCAGATTCAAACTGGAGGGATAAATATGGATATGTTTTCTCTATCCGTCATGAAATTCTATAGAAAATAAATATGAAAAATTATAAATAGGTGAAAAAAAAAATTTTTGAAAAAATTGACAGTACCGTCCCTTATAGGTATGAAAAATTAAAATTCATACTTTTGTGGGAAATTTTCTTCAGATTCAAACTGGAGGGATAAATATGGAAATGTTTTCTCTATCCGTCATGAAATTCTATACAAAATAAATATGAAATTTATGAATACATGGAAAAAAAATTTTTTCTAAAAATTCACAGTACCGTCCCTTACAGGTAAAAATTCAAAATTGATACTTTTGTGGGAAATTTTCTTGAGATTCAAACTGGAGGGATAAATATGGAAATGTTTTCTCTATCCGTCATGAAATTCTATACAAAATAAATATCAAAAACTGCGAATATGTGGAAAAAAAATTTTTTCCAAAAAATTCACATTACCCTCCACAGGTATGAAAATTTAAAATTGATACTTTTGTGGGAAATTTTCTTAAAAATTCAAACTGGAGTGATAAATATGGATATGTTTTCCCTATCCGTCATGAAATTCTATACAAAATAAATATGAAAAATTATGAATACGTGGAAAAAATTTTTTTTATAAAAATTGACAGTACCGTCCCTTATAGGTATGAAAATTCAAAATAGATACTTTTGTGGGAAATTTTCTTCAGATTCAAACTGCAGGGATAAATATGGATATGTTTTATCTATCCGTCATGAAATTCTATACCAAATAAATATGAAAAATTATGAATACGTGGAAAAATTTTTTTTTCCAAAAATTGACAGTACCGTCCCTTATAGGTATGAAAATTCAAAATAGATACTTTTGTGGGAAATTTTCTTCAGATTCAAACTGCAGGGATAAATATGGATATGTTTTATCTATCCGTCATGAAATTCTATACGAAATAAATATGAAAAATTATGAATACGTGAAAAAAAAATTTTTCTAAAAATTGACAGTACCGTCCCTTATAGGTATGAAAATTTAAAATTCATACTTTTGTGGGAAATTTTCTTCACATTCAAACTGGAGGGATAAATATGGAAATGTTTCTCTATCCGTCATAAAATTCTATAGAAAATAAATATGAAAAATTGCGAATACGTGGAAAATTTTTTTTTTCCAAAAATTGACAGTACCGTCTCTTACAGGTATGAAAATTTAAAATTGATACTTTTGTGGGAAATTTTCTTCAGATTCAAACTGGAGGGATAAATATGGAAATGTTTTCTCTATCCGTCATGAAATTCTATTCCAAATAAATATGAAAAATTATGAATACATGGAAAAAAAATTTTTTCTAACAAATTCACAGTACCGTCCCTTATAGGTATGAAAATTCAAAATTCATACTTTAGTGGGAAATTTTCTTCAGATTCAAACTGGAGGGATAAATATGGATATGTTTTCTCTATCCGTCATGAAATTCTATACAAAATAAATATGAAAATTTATAAATAGGTGAAAAAAAAAATTTTTGAAAAAATTGACAGTACCGTCCCTTATAGGTATGAAAAATTAAAATTCATACTTTTGTGGGAAATTTTCTTCAGATTCAAACTGGAGGGATAAATATGGAAATGTTTTCTCTATCCCTCATGAAATTCTATACAAAATAAATATGAAAAATTATGAATACACTGAAAAAAAAAATTTTTCTAAAAATTCACAGTACCGTTCCTTATAGGTATTAAAATTCAAAATTCATACTTTCGTGGGAAATTTTTTTCAGATTCAAACTGGAGGGATAAATATGGATATGTTTTCTTTATCCGTCATGAAATTCTATACAAAATAAATATGAAAAATTATGAATACGTGGAAAAATTTTTTTTTCCAAAAATTGACAGTACCGTCAATATTCCTTCCCTTATAGGTATGAAAATTCAAAATAGATATTTTTGTGGGAAATTTTCTTCAGATTCAAACTGCAGGGATAAATATGGATATGTTTTATCTATCCGTCATGAAATTCTATACCAAATAAATATGAAAAATTATGAATACGTGAAAAAAAAAAATTTCTAAAAATTGACAGTACCGTCCCTTATAGGTATGAAAATTTAAAATTCATACTTTTGTGGGAAATTTTCTTCACATTCAAACTGGAGGGATAAATATGGAAATGTTTCTCTATCCGTCATAAAATTCTATACAAAATAAATATGAAAAATTGCGAATACGTGGAAAATTTTTTTTTTCCAAAAATTGACGGTACCGTCTCTTACAGGTATGAAAATTCAAAATTCATACTTTAGTGGGAAATTTTCTTCAGATTCAAACTGGAGGGATAAATATGGATATGTTTTCTCTATCCGTCATGAAATTCTATACAAAATAAATATGAAAAATTATGAATACATGGAAAAAAAAAATTTCTAAAAATTCACAATACCGTCCCTTATAGGTATGAAAATTCAAAATAGATACTTTTGTGGGAAATTTTCTTCAGATTCAAACTGCAGGGATAAATATGGATATGTTTTATCTATCCGTCATGAAATTCTATACCAAATAAATATGAAAAATTATGAATACGTGAAAAAAAATTTTTTCTAAAAATTCACAGTACCGTCCCTTATAGGTATGAAAATTCAAAATTCATACTTTTGTGGGAAATTTTCTTCAGATTCAAACTGGAGGGATAAATATGGATATGTTTTCTCTATCCGTCATGAAATTCTATACAAAATAAATATGAAAAATTATAAATAGGTGAAAAAAAAAATTTTTGAAAAAATTGACAGTACCGTCCCTTATAGGTATGAAAATTTAAAATTCATACTTTTGTGGGAAATTTTCTTCAGATTCAAACTGGAGGGATAAATATGGATATGTTTTCTCTATCCGTCATGAAATTCTATACAAAATAAATATGAAAAATTGCGAATACGAGGAAAATTTTTTTTTTTCCAAAAATTGAGTCTCTTACAGGTATGAAAATTCAAAATTGATACTTTAGTGGGAAATTTTCTTCAGATTCAAACTGGAGGGATAAATATGGAAATGTTTTCTCTATCCGTCATGAAATTCTATACAAAATAAATATGAAATTTATGAATACATGGAAAAAAAATTTTTTCTAAAAATTCACAGTACCGTCCCTTACAGGTAAAAATTCAAAATTGATACTTTTGTGGGAAATTTTCTTGAGATTCAAACTGGAGGGATAAATATGGAAATGTTTTCTCTATCCGTCATGAAATTCTATACAAAATAAATATGAAAAACTGTGAATACGTGGAAAAAAAATTTTTTCCAAAAAATTCACATTACCCTCCTTCACAGGTATGAAAATTTAAAATTGATACTTTTGTGGGAAATTTTCTTAAAAATTCAAACTGGAGTGATAAATATGGATATGTTTTCCCTATCCGTCATGAAATTCTATATAAATAAATATGAAAAATTATAAATAAGTGGAAAAATTTTTTTCTAAAAATTGACAGTACCGTCCCTTACAGGTATGAAAATTAAAAATTGATAATTTTCTGGAAAGTTTTCTTAAAAATTCAAACTGGAGGGATAAATATGGATATGTTTTCTCTATCCGTCATGAAATTCTATACAAAATAAATATGAAAAATTACGAATACGTGGAAAATTTTTTTTTTCCAAAAATTGACAGTACCATCTCTTACAGGTATGAAAATTTAAAATTGATACTTTTGTGGGAAATTTTCTTCAGATTCAAACTGGAGGGATAAATATGGAAATGTTTTATCTATCCGTCATGAAATTCTATACCAAATAAATATGAAAAATTATGAATACGTGGAAAAATTTTTTTTTCCAAAAATTGCCAGTACCGTCCCGTATAGGTATGAAAATTTAAAATTCATACTTTTGTGGGAAATTTTCTTCACATTCAAACTGGAGGGATAAATATGGAAATGTTTCTCTATCCGTCATAAAATTCTATAGAAAATAAATATGAAAAATTGCGAATACGTGGAAAATTTTTTTTTTCCAAAAATTGACAGTACCATCTCTTACAGGTATGAAAATTTAAAATTGATACTTTTGTGGGAAATTTTCTTCAGATTCAAACTGGAGGGATAAATATGGAAATGTTTTCTCTATCCGTCATGAAATTCTATTCCAAATAAATATGAAAAATTATGAATACATGGAAAAAAAAATTTTTCTAACAAATTCACAGTACCGTCCCTTATAGGTATGAAAATTCAAAATTCATACTTTAGTGGGAAATTTTCTTCAGATTCAAACTGGAGGGATAAATATGGATATGTTTTCTCTATCCGTCATGAAATTCTATAGAAAATAAATATGAAAAATTATAAATAGGTGAAAAAAAAAATTTTTGAAAAAATTGACAGTACCGTCCCTTATAGGTATGAAAAATTAAAATTCATACTTTTGTGGGAAATTTTCTTCAGATTCAAACTGGAGGGATAAATATGGAAATGTTTTCTCTATCCGTCATGAAATTCTATACAAAATAAATATGAAATTTATGAATACATGGAAAAAAAATTTTTTCTAAAAATTCACAGTACCGTCCCTTACAGGTAAAAATTCAAAATTGATACTTTTGTGGGAAATTTTCTTGAGATTCAAACTGGAGGGATAAATATGGAAATGTTTTCTCTATCCGTCATGAAATTCTATACAAAATAAATATCAAAAACTGCGAATACGTGGAAAAAAAATTTTTTCCAAAAAATTCACATTACCCTCCACAGGTATGAAAATTTAAAATTGATACTTTTGTGGGAAATTTTCTTAAAAATTCAAACTGGAGTGATAAATATGGATATGTTTTCCCTATCCGTCATGAAATTCTATACAAAATAAATATGAAAAATTATGAATACGCGGAAAAAATTTTTTTTATAAAAATTGACAGTACCGTCCCTTATAGGTATGAAAATTCAAAATAGATACTTTTGTGGGAAATTTTCTTCAGATTCAAACTGCAGGGATAAATATGGATATGTTTTATCTATCCGTCATGAAATTCTATACCAAATAAATATGAAAAATTATGAATACGTGGAAAAATTTTTTTTTCCAAAAATTGACAGTACCGTCCCTTATAGGTATGAAAATTCAAAATAGATACTTTTGTGGGAAATTTTCTTCAGATTCAAACTGCAGGGATAAATATGGATATGTTTTATCTATCCGTCATGAAATTCTATACGAAATAAATATGAAAAATTATGAATACGTGAAAAAAAAATTTTTCTAAAAATTGACAGTACCGTCCCTTATAGGTATGAAAATTTAAAATTCATACTTTTGTGGGAAATTTTCTTCACATTCAAACTGGAGGGATAAATATGGAAATGTTTCTCTATCCGTCATAAAATTCTATAGAAAATAAATATGAAAAATTGCGAATACGTGGAAAATTTTTTTTTTCTAAAAATTGACAGTACCGTCTCTTACAGGTATGAAAATTTAAAATTGATACTTTTGTGGGAAATTTTCTTCAGATTCAAACTGGAGGGATAAATATGGAAATGTTTTCTCTATCCGTCATGAAATTCTATTCCAAATAAATATGAAAAATTATGAATACATGGAAAAAAAATTTTTTCTAACAAATTCACAGTACCGTCCCTTATAGGTATGAAAATTCAAAATTCATACTTTAGTGGGAAATTTTCTTCAGATTCAAACTGGAGGGATAAATATGGATATGTTTTCTCTATCCGTCATGAAATTCTATACAAAATAAATATGAAAATTTATAAATAGGTGAAAAAAAAAATTTTTGAAAAAATTGACAGTACCGTCCCTTATAGGTATGAAAAATTAAAATTCATACTTTTGTGGGAAATTTTCTTCAGATTCAAACTGGAGGGATAAATATGGAAATGTTTTCTCTATCCCTCATGAAATTCTATACAAAATAAATATGAAAAATTATGAATACACTGAAAAAAAAAATTTTTCTAAAAATTCACAGTACCGTTCCTTATAGGTATTAAAATTCAAAATTCATACTTTCGTGGGAAATTTTTTTCAGATTCAAACTGGAGGGATAAATATGGATATGTTTTCTTTATCCGTCATGAAATTCTATACAAAATAAATATGAAAAATTATGAATACGTGGAAAAATTTTTTTTTCCAAAAATTGACAGTACCGTCAATATTCCTTCCCTTATAGGTATGAAAATTCAAAATAGATATTTTTGTGGGAAATTTTCTTCAGATTCAAACTGCAGGGATAAATATGGATATGTTTTATCTATCCGTCATGAAATTCTATACCAAATAAATATGAAAAATTATGAATACGTGAAAAAAAAAAATTTCTAAAAATTGACAGTACCGTCCCTTATAGGTATGAAAATTTAAAATTCATACTTTTGTGGGAAATTTTCTTCACATTCAAACTGGAGGGATAAATATGGAAATGTTTCTCTATCCGTCATAAAATTCTATACAAAATAAATATGAAAAATTGCGAATACGTGGAAAATTTTTTTTTTTCCAAAAATTGACGGTACCGTCTCTTACAGGTATGAAAATTCAAAATTCATACTTTAGTGGGAAATTTTCTTCAGATTCAAACTGGAGGGATAAATATGGATATGTTTTCTCTATCCGTCATGAAATTCTATACAAAATAAATATGAAAAATTATAAATAGGTGAAAAAAAAAATTTTTGAAAAAATTGACAGTACCGTCCCTTATAGGTATGAAAATTTAAAATTCATACTTTTGTGGGAAATTTTCTTCAGATTCAAACTGGAGGGATAAATATGGATATGTTTTCTCTATCCGTCATGAAATTCTATACCAAATAAATATGAAAAATTATAAATAGGTGAAAAAAAAAATTTTTGAAAAAATTGACAGTACCGTCCCTTATAGGTATGAAAATTTAAAATTCATACTTTTGTGGGAAATTTTCTTCAGATTCAAACTGGAGGGATAAATATGGATATGTTTTCTCTATCCGTCATGAAATTCTATACAAAATAAATATGAAATTTATGAATACATGGAAAAAAAATTTTTTCTAAAAATTCACAGTACCGTCCCTTACAGGTGTGAAAATTCAAAATTGATACTTTTGTGGGAAATTTTCTTGAGATTCAAACTGGAGGGATAAATATAGAAATGTTTTCTCTATCCGTCATGAAATTCTATACAAAATAAATATGAAAAACTGCGAATACGTGGAAAAAAAATTTTTTCCAAAAAATTCACATTACCCTCCTTCACAGGTATGAAAATTTAAAATTGATACTTTTGTGGGAAATTTTCTTAAAAATTCAAACTGGAGTGATAAATATGGATATGTTTTCCCTATCCGTCATGAAATTCTATATAAATAAATATGAAAAATTATAAATAAGTGGAAAAATTTTTTTCTAAAAATTGACAGTACCGTCCCTTACAGGTATGAAAATTAAAAATTGATAATTTTCTGGAAAGTTTTCATAAAAATTCAAACTGGAGGGATAAATATGGATATGTTTTCTCTATCCGTCATGAAATTCTATACAAAATAAATATGAAAAATTATGAATACGTGGAAAAATTTTTTTTTCCAAAAATTGACAGTACCGTCCCTTATAGGTATGAAAATTCAAAATTCATACTTTAGTGGGAAATTTTCTTCAGATTCAAACTGGAGGGATAAATATGGATATGTTTTCTCTATCCGTCATGAAATTCTATACAAAATAAATATGAAAAATTATAAATAGGTGAAAAAAAATTTTTTGAAAAAATTGACAGTACCGTCCCTTATAGGTATGAAAATTCAAAATTGATACTTTTGTGGGAAATTTTCTTGAGATTCAAACTGGAGGGATAAATATGGAAATGTTTTCTCCATCTGTCATGAAATTCTATACAAAATAAATATGAAAAATTATAAATACGTGAAAAAAAATTTTTTTGAAAAAATTGACAGTACCATCCCTTACATGTATGAAAATTCAAAATTGATACTTTTGTGGAAAATTTTCTTCAGATTCAAACTGGAGGGATAAATATGGAAATGTTTTCTCTATCCGTCATGAAATTCTATACAAAATAAATATGAAAAATTATGAATACACTGAAAAAAAAAATTTTTCTAAAAATTCACAGTACCGTTCCTTATAGGTATGAAAATTCAAAATTCATACTTTCGTGGGAAATTTTTTTCAGATTCAAACTTGAGGGATAAATATGGATATGTTTTCTTTATCCGTCATGAAATTCTATACAAAATAAATATGAAAAATTATGAATACGTGGAAAAAAAAAATTTCTAAAAATTGACAGTACCGTCCCTTATAGGTATGAAAATTTAAAATTCATACTTTTGTGGGAAATTTTCTTCACATTCAAACTGGAGGGATAAATATGGAAATGTTTCTCTATCCGTCATAAAATTCTATACAAAATAAATATGAAAAATTGCGAATACGTGGAAAATTTTTTTTTTCCAAAAATTGACGGTACCGTCTCTTACAGGTATGAAAATTCAAAATTCATACTTTAGTGGGAAATTTTCTTCAGATTCAAACTGGAGGGATAAATATGGATATGTTTTCTCTATCCGTCATGAAATTCTATACAAAATAAATATGAAAAATTATAAATAGGTGAAAAAAAAAATTTTTGAAAAAATTGACAGTACCGTCCCTTATAGGTATGAAAATTTAAAATTCATACTTTTGTGGGAAATTTTCTTCAGATTCAAACTGGAGGGATAAATATGGATATGTTTTCTCTATCCGTCATGAAATTCTATACAAAATAAATATGAAATTTATGAATACATGGAAAAAAAAATTTTTCTAAAAATTCACAGTACCGTCCCTTACAGGTGTGAAAATTCAAAATTGATACTTTTGTGGGAAATTTTCTTGAGATTCAAACTGGAGGGATAAATATAGAAATGTTTTCTCTATCCGTCATGAAATTCTATACAAAATCAATATGAAAAACTGCGAATACGTGGAAAAAAAATTTTTTCCAAAAAATTCACATTACCCTCCTTCACAGGTATGAAAATTTAAAATTGATACTTTTGTGGGAAATTTTCTTAAAAATTCAAACTGGAGTGATAAATATGGATATGTTTTCCCTATCCGTCATGAAATTCTATATAAATAAATATGAAAAATTAGAAATAAGTGGAAAAATTTTTTTCTAAAAATTGACAGTACCGTCCCTTACAGGTATGAAAATTAAAAATTGATAATTTTCTGGAAAGTTTTCTTAAAAATTCAAACTGGAGGGATAAATATGGATATGTTTTCTCTATCCGTCATGAAATTCTATACAAAATAAATATGAAAAATTGCGAATATGTGGAAAAATTTTTTTTTCCAAAAATTGACAGTACCGTCTCTTACAGGTATGAAAATTTAAAATTGATACTTTTGTGGGAAATTTTCTTCAGATTCAAACTGGAGGGATAAATATGGAAATGTTTTCTCTATCCGTCATGAAATTCTATTCCAAATAAATATGAAAAATTATGAATACATGGAAAAAAAATTTTTTCTAAAAATTCACAGTACCGTCCCTTATAGGTATGAAAATTCAAAATTCATACTTTAGTGGGAAATTTTCTTCAGATTCAAACTGGAGGGATAAATATGGATATGTTTTCTCTATCCGTCATGAAATTCTATACAAAATAAATATGAAAAATTATAAATAGGTGAAAAAAAAATTTTTTGAAAAAATTGACAGTACCGTCCCTTATAGGTATGAAAATTTAAAATTCATACTTTTGTGGGAAATTTTCTTCAGATTCAAACTGGAGGGATAAATATGGATATGTTTTCTCTATCCGTCATGAAATTCTATACAAAATAAATATGAAAAATTGCGAATACGTGGAAAATTTTTTTTTTTCCAAAAATTGAGTCTCTTACAGGTATGAAAATTCAAAATTGATAGTTTTGTGGGAAATTTTCTTCAGATTCAAACTGGAGGGATAAATATGGAAATGTTTTCTCTATCCGTCATGAAATTCTATACAAAATAAATATGAAATTTATGAATACATGGAAAAAAAAATTTTTCTGAAAATTCACAGTACCGTCTCTTACAGGTGTGAAAATTCAAAATTGATACTTTTGTGGGAAATTTTCTTGAGATTCAAACTGGAGGGATAAATATGGAAATGTTTTCTCTATCCGTCATGAAATTCTATACAAAATAAATATGAAAAACTGCGAATACGTGGAAAATTTTTTTTTTCCAAAAATTGACAGTACCGTCTCTTACAGGTATGAAAATTTAAAATTCATACTTTTGTTGGAAATTTTTGAGATTCAAACTGGAGGGATAAATATGGATATGTTTTCTCTATCTGTCATGAAATTCTATACAAAATAAATATGAAAAATTATAAATACGTGAAAAAAAAAATTTTTGAAAAAATTGACAGTACCATCCCTTACAGGTATGAAAATTCAAAATTGATACTTTTGTGGGAAATTTTCTTCAGATTCAAACTGGAGGGATAAATATGGAAATGTTTTCTCTATCCGTCATGAAATTCTATACAAAATAAATATGAAAAATTATGAATACACTGAAAAAAAAAATTTTCTAAAAATTCACAGTACCGTTCCTTATAGGTATGAAAATTCAAAATTCATACTTTCGTGGGAAATGTTTTTCAGATTCAAACTGGAGGGATAAATATGGATATGTTTTCTTTATCCGTCATGAAATTCTATACAAAATAAATATGAAAAATTATGAATACGTGGAAAAATTTTTTTTTCCAAAAATTGACAGTACCGTCCCTTATAGGCATGAAAATTCAAAATAGATATTTTTGTGGGAAATTTTCTTCAGATTCAAACTGCAGGGATAAATATGGATATGTTTTCTCTATCCGTCATGAAATTCTATACAAAATAAATATGAAAAATTATAAATAGGTGAAAAAAAAAATTTTTGAAAAAATTGACAGTACCGTCCCTTATAGGTATGAAAATTTAAAATTCATACTTTTGTGGGAAATTTTCTTCAGATTCAAACTGGAGGGATAAATATGGATATGTTTTCTCTATCCGTCATGAAATTCTATACAAAATAAATATGAAAAATTGCGAATACGTGGAAAATTTTTTTTTTTCCAAAAATTGAGTCTCTTACAGGTATGAAAATTCAAAATTGATACTTTTGTGGGAAATTTTCTTGAGATTCAAACTGGAGGGATAAATATGGAAATGTTTTCTCTATCCGTCATGAAATTCTATACAAAATAAATATGAAATTTATGAATACATGGAAAAAAATTTTTTTCTAAAAATTGACAGTACCGTCCCTTACAGGTATGAAAATTAAAAATTGATAATTTTCTGGAAAGTTTTCTTAAAAATTCAAACTGGAGGGATAAATATGGATATGTTTTCTCTATCCGTCATGAAATTCTATACAAAATAAATATGAAATTTATGAATACATGGAAAAAAAAAATTTTTCTAAAAATTCACAGTACCGTCCCTTACAGGTATGAAAATTAAAAATTGATAATTTTCTGGAAAGTTTTCTTAAAAATTCAAACTGGAGGGATAAATATGGATATGTTTTCTCTATCCGTCATGAAATTCTATACAAAATAAATATGAAAAATTATGAATACGTGAAAAAAAATTTTTCCAAAAATTGACAGTACTGTCCCTTATAGGTATGAAAATTTAAAATTCATACTTTAGTGGGAAATTTTCTTCACATTCAAACTGGAGGGATAAATATGGAAATGTTTCTCTATCCGTCATAAAATTCTATAGAAAATAAATATGAAAAATTGCGAATACGTGGAAAATTTTTTTTTTTCCAAAAATTGACAGTACCGTCTCTTACAGGTATGAAAATTTAAAATTGATACTTTTGTGGGAAATTTTCTTGAGATTCAAACTGGAGGGATAAATATGGAAATGTTTTCTCTATCCGTCATGAAATTCTATTCAAAATAAATATGAAAAATTATGAATACATGGAAAAAAAAATTTTTCTAAAAATTCACAGTACCGTCCCTTATAGGTATGAAAATTCAAAATTCATACTTTAGTGGGAAATTTTCTTCAGATTCAAACTGGAGGGATAAATATGGATATGTTTTCTCTATCCGTCATGAAATTCTATACAAAATAAATATGAAAAATTATAAATAGGTGAAAAAAAAAATTTTTGAAAAAATTGACAGTACCGTCCCTTATAGGTATGAAAATTTAAAATTCATACTTTTGTGGGAAATTTTCTTCAGATTCAAACTGGAGGGATAAATATGGATATGTTTTCTCTATCCGTCATGAAATTCTATACAAAATAAATATGAAAAATTGCGAATACGTGGAAAATTTTTTTTTTTCCAAAAATTGAGTCTCTTACAGGTATGAAAATTCAAAATTGATACTTTTGTGGGAAATTTTCTTGAGATTCAAACTGGAGGGATAAATATGGAAATGTTTTCTCTATCCGTCATGAAATTCTATACAAAATAAATATGAAATTTATGAATACAGGGAAAAAAAATTTTTTCTAAAAATTCACAGTACCGTCCCTTACAGGTGTGAAAATTCAAAATTGATACTTTTGTGGGAAATTTTCTTGAGATTCAAACTGGAGGGATAAATATGGAAATGTTTTCTCTATCCGTCATGAAATTCTATACAAAATAAATATGAAAAACTGCGAATACGTGGAAAATTTTTTTTTTCCAAAAATTGACAGTACCGTCTCTTACAGGTATGAAAATTTAAAATTCATACTTTTGTTGGAAATTTTTGAGATTCAAACTGGAGGGATAAATATGGATATGTTTTCTCTATCTGTCATGAAATTCTATACAAAATAAATATGAAAAATTATAAATACGTGAAAAAAAAAATTTTTGAAAAAATTGACAGTACCATCCCTTACAGGTATGAAAATTCAAAATTGATACTTTTGTGGGAAATTTTCTTCAGATTCAAACTGGAGGGATAAATATGGAAATGTTTTCTCTATCCGTCATGAAATTCTATACAAAATAAATATGAAAAATTATGAATACACTGAAAAAAAAAATTTTTCTAAAAATTCACAGTACCGTTCCTTATAGGTATGAAAATTCAAAATTCATACTTTCGTGGGAAATGTTTTTCAGATTCAAACTGGAGGGATAAATATGGATATGTTTTCTTTATCCGTCATGAAATTCTATACAAAATAAATATGAAAAATTATGAATACGTGGAAAAATTTTTTTTTCCAAAAATTGACAGTACCGTCCCTTATAGGCATGAAAATTCAAAATAGATATTTTTGTGGGAAATTTTCTTCAGATTCAAACTGCAGGGATAAATATGGATATGTTTTCTCTATCCGTCATGAAATTCTATACAAAATAAATATGAAAAATTATAAATAGGTGAAAAAAAAAATTTTTGAAAAAATTGACAGTACCGTCCCTTATAGGTATGAAAATTTAAAATTCATACTTTTGTGGGAAATTTTCTTCAGATTCAAACTGGAGGGATAAATATGGATATGTTTTCTCTATCCGTCATGAAATTCTATACAAAATAAATATGAAAAATTGCGAATACGTGGAAAATTTTTTTTTTTCCAAAAATTGAGTCTCTTACAGGTATGAAAATTCAAAATTGATACTTTTGTGGGAAATTTTCTTGAGATTCAAACTGGAGGGATAAATATGGAAATGTTTTCTCTATCCGTCATGAAATTCTATACAAAATAAATATGAAATTTATGAATACATGGAAAAAAATTTTTTTCTAAAAATTGACAGTACCGTCCCTTACAGGTATGAAAATTAAAAATTGATAATTTTCTGGAAAGTTTTCTTAAAAATTCAAACTGGAGGGATAAATATGGATATGTTTTCTCTATCCGTCATGAAATTCTATACAAAATAAATATGAAATTTATGAATACATGGAAAAAAAAAATTTTTCTAAAAATTCACAGTACCGTCCCTTACAGGTATGAAAATTAAAAATTGATAATTTTCTGGAAAGTTTTCTTAAAAATTCAAACTGGAGGGATAAATATGGATATGTTTTCTCCATCCGTCATGAAATTCTATACAAAATAAATATGAAAAATTATGAATACGTGGAAAAATTGTTTTTTCCAAAAATTGACAGTACCGTCCCTTATAGGTATGAAAATTCAAAATAGATACTTTTGTGGGAAATTTTCTTCAGATTCAAACTGCAGGGATAAATATGGATATGTTTTATCTATCCGTCATGAAATTCTATACCAAATAAATATGAAAAATTATGAATACGTGAAAAAAAATTTTTTCTAAAAATTGACAGTACTGTCCCTTATAGGTATGAAAATTTAAAATTCATACTTTAGTGGGAAATTTTCTTCACATTCAAACTGGAGGGATAAATATGGAAATGTTTCTCTATCCGTCATAAAATTCTATAGAAAATAAATATGAAAAATTGCGAATACGTGGAAAATTTTTTTTTTTCCAAAAATTGACAGTACCGTCTCTTACAGGTATGAAAATTTAAAATTGATACTTTTGTGGGAAATTTTCTTGAGATTCAAACTGGAGGGATAAATATGGAAATGTTTTCTCTATCCGTCATGAAATTCTATTCAAAATAAATATGAAAAATTATGAATACATGGAAAAAAAAATTTTTCTAAAAATTCACAGTACCGTCCCTTATAGGTATGAAAATTCAAAATTCATACTTTAGTGGGAAATTTTCTTCAGATTCAAACTGGAGGGATAAATATGGATATGTTTTCTCTATCCGTCATGAAATTCTATACAAAATAAATATGAAAAATTATAAATAGGTGAAAAAAAAAATTTTTGAAAAAATTGACAGTACCGTCCCTTATAGGTATGAAAATTTAAAATTCATACTTTTGTGGGAAATTTTCTTCAGATTCAAACTGGAGGGATAAATATGGATATGTTTTCTCTATCCGTCATGAAATTCTATACAAAATAAATATGAAAAATTGCGAATACGTGGAAAATTTTTTTTTTTCCAAAAATTGAGTCTCTTACAGGTATGAAAATTCAAAATTGATACTTTTGTGGGAAATTTTCTTGAGATTCAAACTGGAGGGATAAATATGGAAATGTTTTCTCTATCCGTCATGAAATTCTATACAAAATAAATATGAAATTTATGAATACAGGGAAAAAAAATTTTTTCTAAAAATTCACAGTACCGTCCCTTACAGGTGTGAAAATTCAAAATTGATACTTTTGTGGGAAATTTTCTTGAGATTCAAACTGGAGGGATAAATATGGAAATGTTTTCTCTATCCGTCATGAAATTCTATACAAAATAAATATGAAAAACTGCGAATACGTGGAAAAAAAATTTTTTCCAAAAAATTCACATTACCCTCCTTCACAGGTATGAAAATTTAAAATTGATACTTTTGTGGGAAATTTTCTTAAAAATTCAAACTGGAATGATAAATATGGATATGTTTTCCCTATCCGTCATGAAATTCTATATAAATAAATATGAAAAATTATAAATAAGTGGAAAAATTTTTTTCTAAAAATTGACAGTACCGTCCCTTACAGGTATGAAAATTAAAAATTGATAATTTTCTGGAAAGTTTTCTTAAAAATTCAAACTGGAGGGATAAATATGGATATGTTTTCTCTATCCGTCATGAAATTCTATTCAAAAAAAATATGAAAAATTATGAATACGTGGGAAAAAAATTTTTTGAAAAAATTGACAGCACCGTCCCTTACAGGTGTGAAAATTCAAAATTGATACTTTTGTGGAAAATTTTCTTCAGATTCAGACTGGAGGGATAAATATGGATATGTTTTCTCTATCCGTCCTGAAATTCTCTATAAAATAAATATGAAAAATTATGAATACGTGGAAAAAAATTTTTTTCCAAAAATTGACAGTACCGTCCCTTATAGGTATGAAAATTCAAAATAGATACTTTTGTGGGAAATTTTCTTCAGATTCAAACTGCAGGGATAAATATGGATATGTTTTATCTATCCGTCATGAAATTCTATACCAAATAAATATGAAAAATTATGAATACGTGAAAAAAAAAATTTTCTAAAAATTGACAGTACCGTCCCTTATAGGTATGAAAATTTAAAATTCATACTTTAGTGGGAAATTTTCTTCACATTCAAACTGGAGAGATAAATATGGAAATGTTTTCTCTATCCGTCATGAAATTCTATACAAAATAAATATGAAATTTATGAATACATGGAAAAAAAATTTTTCTAAAAATTCACAGTACCGTCCCTTACAGGTGTGAAAATTCAAAATTGATACTTTTGTGGGAAATTTTCTTGAGATTCAAACTGGAGGGATAAATATGGAAATGTTTTCTCTATCCGTCATGAAATTCTATACAAAATAAATATGAAAAACTGCGAATACGTGGAAAAAAAATTTTTTCCAAAAAATTCACATTACCCTCCTTCACAGGTATGAAAATTTAAAATTGATACTTTTGTGGGAAATTTTCTTAAAAATTCAAACTGGAGTGATAAATATGGATATGTTTTCCCTATCCGTGATGAAATTCTATATAAATAAATATGAAAAATTATAAATAAGTGGAAAAATGTTTTTCTAAAAATTGACAGTACCGTCCCTTATAGGTATGAAAATTAAAAATTCATACTTTAGTGGGAAATTTTCTTCACATTCAAACTGGAGGGATAAATATGGAAATGTTTCTCTATCCGTCATAAAATTCTATAGAAAATAAATATGAAAATTTGCGAATACGTGGAAAATTTTTTTTTTTAAAAAAATTGACAGTACCGTCTCTTACAGGTATGAAAATTTAAAATTGATACTTTTGTGGGAAATTTTCTTCAGATTCAAACTGGAGGGATAAATATGGATATGTTTTCTCTATCCGTCATGAAATTCTATACAAAATAAATATGAAAAATTATAAATAGGTGAAAAAAAAAATTTTTGAAAAAATTGACAGTACCGTCCCTTATAGGTATGAAAATTTAAAATTGATACATTTGTGGGAAATTTTCTTCAGATTCAAACTGGAGGGATAAATATGGAAATGTTTTCTCTATCCGTCATGAAATTCTATACAAAATAAATATGAAAAATTGCGAATACGTCGAAAAAAAAATTTTTCCAAAAATTCACACTACCGTCCCTTACAGGTATGAAAATTTAAAATTCATACTTTTGTGGGAAATTTTCTTCACATTCAAACTGGAGGGATAAATATGGAAATGTTTCTCTATCCGTCATAAAATTCTATACAAAATAAATATGAAAAATTGCGAATACGTGGAAAATTTTTTTTTTCCAAAAATTGACAGTACCGTCTCTTACAGGTATGAAAATTTAAAATTGATACTTTTGTGGGAAATTTTCTTCAGATTCAAACTGGAGGGATAAATATGGAAATGTTTTCTCTATCCGTCATGAAATTCTATTCAAAATAAATATGAAAAATTATGAATACATGGAAAAAATTTTTTTTCTAAAAATTCACAGTACCGTCCCTTACAGGTATGAAAATTCAAAATTCATACTTTAGTGGGAAATTTCCTTCAGATTCAAACTGGAGGGATAAATATGGATATGTTTTCGCTATCCGTCATGAAATTCTATACAAAATAAATATGAAAAATTGCGAATACGTGGAAAATTTTTTTTTTTCCAAAAATTGAGTCTCTTACAGGTATGAAAATTAAAAATTGATACTTTTGTGGGAAATTTTCTTGAGATTCAAACTGGAGGGATAAATATGGAAATGTTTTCTCTATCCGTCATGAAATTCTATACAAAATAAATATGAAATTTATGAATACAGGGAAAAAAAAATTTTTCTAAAAATTCACAGTACCGTCCCTTACAGGTGTGAAAATTCAAAATTGATACTTTTGTGGGAAATTTTCTTGAGGTTCAAACTGGAGGGATAAATATGGAAATGTTTTCTCTATCCGTCATGAAATTTTATACAAAATAAATATGAGAAACTGCGAATACGTGGAAAAAAAATTTTTTCCAAAAAATTCACATTACCCTCCTTCACAGGTATGAAAATTTAAAATTGATACTTTTGTGGGAAATTTTCTTAAAAATTCAAACTGGAGTGATAAATATGGATATGTTTTCCCTATCGGTCATGAAATTCTATATAAATAAATATGAAAAATTATAAATAGGTGAAAAAAAAAATTTTTGAAAAAATTGACAGTACCGTCACTTATAGGTATGAAAATTAAAAATTGATAATTTTCTGGAAAGTTTTCTTAAAAATTCAAACTGGAGGGATAAATATGGATATGTTTTCTCTATCCGTCATGAAATTCTATTCAAAAAAAATATGAAAAATTATGAATACGTGGGAAAAAAATTTTTTGAAAAAATTGACAGCACCGTCCCTTACAGGTATGAAAATTCAAAATAGATACTTTTGTGGGAAATTTTCTTCAGATTCAGACTGGAGGGATAAATATGGATATGTTTTCTCTATCCGTCCTGAAATTCTCTATAAAATAAATATGAAAAATTATGGATACGTGGAAAAATTTTTTTTTCCAAAAATTGACAGTACCGTCCCTTATAGGTATGAAAATTCAAAATAGATACTTTTGTGGGAAATTTTCTTCAGATTCAAACTGCAGGGATAAATATGGATATGTTTTATCTATCCGTCATGAAATTCTATACAAAATAAATATGAAATTTATGAATACAGGGAAAAAAAATTTTTTCTAAAAATTCACAGTACCGTCCCTTACAGGTGTGAAAATTCAAAATTGATACTTTTGTGGGAAATTTTCTTGAGATTCAAACTGGAGGGATAAATATGGAAATGTTTTCTCTATCCGTCATGAAATTCTATACAAAATAAATATGAAAAACTGCGAATACGTGGAAAAAAAATTTTTTCCAAAAAATTCACATTACCCTCCTTCACAGGTATGAAAATTTAAAATTGATACTTTTGTGGGAAATTTTCTTAAAAATTCAAACTGGAATGATAAATATGGATATGTTTTCCCTATCCGTCATGAAATTCTATATAAATAAATATGAAAAATTATAAATAAGTGGAAAAATTTTTTTCTAAAAATTGACAGTACCGTCCCTTACAGGTATGAAAATTAAAAATTGATAATTTTCTGGAAAGTTTTCTTAAAAATTCAAACTGGAGGGATAAATATGGATATGTTTTCTCTATCCGTCATGAAATTCTATTCAAAAAAAATATGAAAAATTATGAATACGTGGGAAAAAAATTTTTTGAAAAAATTGACAGCACCGTCCCTTACAGGTGTGAAAATTCAAAATTGATACTTTTGTGGAAAATTTTCTTCAGATTCAGACTGGAGGGATAAATATGGATATGTTTTCTCTATCCGTCCTGAAATTCTCTATAAAATAAATATGAAAAATTATGAATACGTGGAAAAAAATTTTTTTCCAAAAATTGACAGTACCGTCCCTTATAGGTATGAAAATTCAAAATAGATACTTTTGTGGGAAATTTTCTTCAGATTCAAACTGCAGGGATAAATATGGATATGTTTTATCTATCCGTCATGAAATTCTATACCAAATAAATATGAAAAATTATAAATAGGTGAAAAAAAAAATTTTTGAAAAAATTGACAGTACCGTCACTTATAGGTATGAAAATTAAAAATTGATAATTTTCTGGAAAGTTTTCTTAAAAATTCAAACTGGAGGGATAAATATGGATATGTTTTCTCTATCCGTCATGAAATTCTATTCAAAAAAAATATGAAAAATTATGAATACGTGGGAAAAAAATTTTTTGAAAAAATTGACAGCACCGTCCCTTACAGGTATGAAAATTCAAAATAGATACTTTTGTGGGAAATTTTCTTCAGATTCAGACTGGAGGGATAAATATGGATATGTTTTCTCTATCCGTCCTGAAATTCTCTATAAAATAAATATGAAAAATTATGGATACGTGGAAAAATTTTTTTTTCCAAAAATTGACAGTACCGTCCCTTATAGGTATGAAAATTCAAAATAGATACTTTTGTGGGAAATTTTCTTCAGATTCAAACTGCAGGGATAAATATGGATATGTTTTATCTATCCGTCATGAAATTCTATACAAAATAAATATGAAATTTATGAATACAGGGAAAAAAAATTTTTTCTAAAAATTCACAGTACCGTCCCTTACAGGTGTGAAAATTCAAAATTGATACTTTTGTGGGAAATTTTCTTGAGATTCAAACTGGAGGGATAAATATGGAAATGTTTTCTCTATCCGTCATGAAATTCTATACAAAATAAATATGAAAAACTGCGAATACGTGGAAAAAAAATTTTTTCCAAAAAATTCACATTACCCTCCTTCACAGGTATGAAAATTTAAAATTGATACTTTTGTGGGAAATTTTCTTAAAAATTCAAACTGGAATGATAAATATGGATATGTTTTCCCTATCCGTCATGAAATTCTATATAAATAAATATGAAAAATTATAAATAAGTGGAAAAATTTTTTTCTAAAAATTGACAGTACCGTCCCTTACAGGTATGAAAATTAAAAATTGATAATTTTCTGGAAAGTTTTCTTAAAAATTCAAACTGGAGGGATAAATATGGATATGTTTTCTCTATCCGTCATGAAATTCTATTCAAAAAAAATATGAAAAATTATGAATACGTGGGAAAAAAATTTTTTGAAAAAATTGACAGCACCGTCCCTTACAGGTGTGAAAATTCAAAATTGATACTTTTGTGGAAAATTTTCTTCAGATTCAGACTGGAGGGATAAATATGGATATGTTTTCTCTATCCGTCCTGAAATTCTCTATAAAATAAATATGAAAAATTATGAATACGTGGAAAAAAATTTTTTTCCAAAAATTGACAGTACCGTCCCTTATAGGTATGAAAATTCAAAATAGATACTTTTGTGGGAAATTTTCTTCAGATTCAAACTGCAGGGATAAATATGGATATGTTTTATCTATCCGTCATGAAATTCTATACCAAATAAATATGAAAAATTATGAATACGTGAAAAAAAAAATTTTCTAAAAATTGACAGTACCGTCCCTTATAGGTATGAAAATTTAAAATTCATACTTTAGTGGGAAATTTTCTTCACATTCAAACTGGAGAGATAAATATGGAAATGTTTTCTCTATCCGTCATGAAATTCTATACAAAATAAATATGAAATTTATGAATACATGGAAAAAAAATTTTTCTAAAAATTCACAGTACCGTCCCTTACAGGTGTGAAAATTCAAAATTGATACTTTTGTGGGAAATTTTCTTGAGATTCAAACTGGAGGGATAAATATGGAAATGTTTTCTCTATCCGTCATGAAATTCTATACAAAATAAATATGAAAAACTGCGAATACGTGGAAAAAAAATTTTTTCCAAAAAATTCACATTACCCTCCTTCACAGGTATGAAAATTTAAAATTGATACTTTTGTGGGAAATTTTCTTAAAAATTCAAACTGGAGTGATAAATATGGATATGTTTTCCCTATCCGTGATGAAATTCTATATAAATAAATATGAAAAATTATAAATAAGTGGAAAAATGTTTTTCTAAAAATTGACAGTACCGTCCCTTATAGGTATGAAAATTAAAAATTCATACTTTAGTGGGAAATTTTCTTCACATTCAAACTGGAGGGATAAATATGGAAATGTTTCTCTATCCGTCATAAAATTCTATAGAAAATAAATATGAAAATTTGCGAATACGTGGAAAATTTTTTTTTTTTAAAAAATTGACAGTACCGTCTCTTACAGGTATGAAAATTTAAAATTGATACTTTTGTGGGAAATTTTCTTCAGATTCAAACTGGAGGGATAAATATGGATATGTTTTCTCTATCCGTCATGAAATTCTATACAAAATAAATATGAAAAATTATAAATAGGTGAAAAAAAAAATTTTTGAAAAAATTGACAGTACCGTCCCTTATAGGTATGAAAATTTAAAATTGATACATTTGTGGGAAATTTTCTTCAGATTCAAACTGGAGGGATAAATATGGAAATGTTTTCTCTATCCGTCATGAAATTCTATACAAAATAAATATGAAAAATTGCGAATACGTCGAAAAAAAAATTTTTCCAAAAATTCACACTACCGTCCCTTACAGGTATGAAAATTTAAAATTGATACTTTTGTGGGAAATTTTCTTCAGATTCAAACTGGAGGGATAAATATGGAAATGTTTTCTCTATCCGTCATGAAATTCTATTCAAAATAAATATGAAAAATTATGAATACATGGAAAAAATTTTTTTTCTAAAAATTCACAGTACCGTCCCTTACAGGTATGAAAATTCAAAATTCATACTTTAGTGGGAAATTTCCTTCAGATTCAAACTGGAGGGATAAATATGGATATGTTTTCGCTATCCGTCATGAAATTCTATACAAAATAAATATGAAAAATTGCGAATACGTGGAAAATTTTTTTTTTTCCAAAAATTGAGTCTCTTACAGGTATGAAAATTAAAAATTGATACTTTTGTGGGAAATTTTCTTGAGATTCAAACTGGAGGGATAAATATGGAAATGTTTTCTCTATCCGTCATGAAATTCTATACAAAATAAATATGAAATTTATGAATACAGGGAAAAAAAAATTTTTCTAAAAATTCACAGTACCGTCCCTTACAGGTGTGAAAATTCAAAATTGATACTTTTGTGGGAAATTTTCTTGAGGTTCAAACTGGAGGGATAAATATGGAAATGTTTTCTCTATCCGTCATGAAATTTTATACAAAATAAATATGAGAAACTGCGAATACGTGGAAAAAAAATTTTTTCCAAAAAATTCACATTACCCTCCTTCACAGGTATGAAAATTTAAAATTGATACTTTTGTGGGAAATTTTCTTAAAAATTCAAACTGGAGTGATAAATATGGATATGTTTTCCCTATCGGTCATGAAATTCTATATAAATAAATATGAAAAATTATAAATAGGTGAAAAAAAAAATTTTTGAAAAAATTGACAGTACCGTCACTTATAGGTATGAAAATTAAAAATTGATAATTTTCTGGAAAGTTTTCTTAAAAATTCAAACTGGAGGGATAAATATGGATATGTTTTCTCTATCCGTCATGAAATTCTATTCAAAAAAAATATGAAAAATTATGAATACGTGGGAAAAAAATTTTTTGAAAAAATTGACAGCACTGTCCCTTACAGGTATGAAAATTCAAAATAGATACTTTTGTGGGAAATTTTCTTCAGATTCAGACTGGAGGGATAAATATGGATATGTTTTCTCTATCCGTCCTGAAATTCTCTATAAAATAAATATGAAAAATTATGGATACGTGGAAAAATTTTTTTTTCCAAAAATTGACAGTACCGTCCCTTATAGGTATGAAAATTCAAAATAGATACTTTTGTGGGAAATTTTCTTCAGATTCAAACTGCAGGGATAAATATGGATATGTTTTATCTATCCGTCATGAAATTCTATACCAAATAAATATGAAAAATTATGAATACGTGAAAAAAAAAATTTTCTAAAAATTGACAGTACCGTCCCTTATAGGTATGAAAATTTAAAATTCATACTTTAGTGGGAAATTTTCTTCACATTCAAACTGGAGGGATAAATATGGAAATGTTTTCTCTATCCGTCATGAAATTCTATACAAAATAAATATGAAATTTATGAATACATGGAAAAAAAATTTTTTCTAAAAATTCACAGTACCGTCCGTCCCTTACAGGTGTGAAAATTCAAAATTGATACTTTTGTGGGAAATTTTCTTGAGATTCAAACTGGAGGGATAAATATGGAAATGTTTTCTCTATCCGTCATGAAATTCTATACAAAATAAATATGAAAAACTGCGAATACGTGGAAAAAAAATTTTTTCCAAAAAATTCACATTACCCTCCTTCACAGATATGAAAATTTAAAATTGATACTTTTGTGGGAAATTTTCTTAAAAATTCAAACTGGAGTGATAAATATGGATATGTTTTCCCTATCCGTCATGAAATTCTATATAAATAAATATGAAAAATTATAAATAAGTGGAAAAATATTTTTCTAAAAATTGACAGTACCGTCCCTTACAGGTATGAAAATTAAAAATTGATAATTTTCTGGAAAGTTTTCTTAAAAATTCAAACTCGAGGGATAAATATGGATATGTTTTCTCTATCCGTCATGAAATTCTATACAAAATAAATATGAAAAATTATGAATACGTGGAAAAATTTTTTTTTCCAAAAATTGACAGTACCGTCCCTTATAGGTATGAAAATTCAAAATAGATACTTTTGTGGGAAATTTTCTTCAGATTCAAACTGCAGGGATAAATATGGATATGTTTTATCTATCCGTCATGAAATTCTATACCAAATAAATATGAAAAATTATGAATACGTGAAAAAAAAAAATTTCTAAAAATTGACAGTACCGTCCCTTATAGGTATGAAAATTTAAAATTCATACTTTTGTCGGAAATTTTCTTCACATTCAAACTGGAGGGATAAATATGGAAATGTTTCTCTATCCGTCATAAAATTCTATACAAAATAAATATGAAAAATTGCGAATACGTGGAAAATTTTTTTTTTCCAAAAATTGACAGTACCGTCTCTTACAGGTATGAAAATTTAAAATTCATACTTTAGTGGGAAATTTTCTTCAGATTCAAACTGGAGGGATAAATATGGAAATGTTTTCTCTATCCGTCATGAAATTCTATTCAAAATAAATATGAAAAATTTTGAATACATGGAAAAAAAATTTTTTCTAAAAATTCACAGTACCGTCCCTTACAGGTATGAAAATTCAAAATTCATACTTTAGTGGGAAATTTTCTTCAGATTCAAACTGGAGGGATAAATATGGATATGTTTTCTCTATCCGTCATGAAATTCTATACAAAATAAATATGAAAAATTATAAATAGGTGAAAAAGAAAATTTTTGAAAAAATTGACAGTACCATCCCTTACAGGTATGAAAATTCAAAATTGATACATTTCTGGGAAATTTTCTTCCGATTCAAACTGGAGGGATAAATATGGAAATGTTTTCTCTATCCGTCATGAAATTCTATACAAAATAAATATGAAAAATTGCGAATACGTCGAAAAAAAAAATTTTCCAAAAATGCACACTACCGTCCCTTACAGGCATGAAAATTTAAAATTGATACTTTTGTGGGAAATTTTCTCCAGATTCAAACTGGAGGGATAAATATGGATATGCTTTCTCTATCCATCATGAAATTCTATACCAAATTAAATATGAAAAATTATGAATACGTGGAAAAGTTTTTATTCCAAAAATTGACAGTACCGTCCCTTACAGGTATGAAAATTTAAAACTGATACTTTTGTGGGAAATTTTCTTCAGATTCAAACTGGAGGGATAAATATGGATATGTTTTCTCTATCCGTCATGAAATTCTATACAAAATAAATATGAAAAATTATAAATAGGTGAAAAAAAAAATTTTGAAAAAATTGACAGTACCGTCCCTCACAGGTATGAAAATTCAAAATTGATACTTTTGTGGGAAATTTTCTTCAGATTCAAACTGGAGGGATAAATATGAATATGTTTTCTCTATCCGTCATGAAATTCTATACAAAATAAATATGCAAAATTATGAATACGTGGAAAAAAATGTTTTCCAAAAAATTGACAGTACCGTCTTTACAGCTATGAAAATTTAAAATTGGTATTTTTGTGGGGAATTTTCTTCAGCATTAAACTGGTGGGATGAAAATGGATATGTCTTCTCTATCGGTCATGAAATTCTCTATAAAATAAATATGAAAAATTACGAATACACCAAAAAAAATGTTTTTGAAAAAATTGACAGTACCCTCCGTTATGGGTATGAAAATATAAAATTGGTATATCTGTGGGCAATTTTCCTACAGTATTAAACTGGCGGGATAAATATGGATATGTTTTCTCTATCCGTCATGAAATTCTCTATAAAATAAATACGAAAAATTATGAATGCGTCGAAAAAATTTTTGTTTTTTAAAAATTGACAGTACCGTCCTCACAGGTATGAATTTTCTCCAGTATTAAACTGGCAGGAAAAATATGGGTATGTTTTCTCTATTCGTCATGAAATTCTCTATAAAATAAATATGAAAAATTATGAATACATCAAAAAAAAAATTTCGAAAAAATTTACAATACCGTCCCTTACAGGTATGAAAATATAAAATTGGTATTTTTGTGGGCAATTTTCCTACAGTATCAAATTGGCGGGATAAATATGGATATGTTTTCTCTATCCGTCATGAAATTCTATATCAAAAAAATATGAAAAATTATGAATACGTGGGAAAAAAATTTTTTGAAAAAATTGACAGGACCGTCCCTTACAGGTATGAAAATTCAAAATTGATACTTTTGTGGAAAATTTTCTTCAGATTCAGACTGGAGGGATAAATA
The DNA here is from genome assembly GCF_987345545.1 of Pholcus phalangioides. Taxonomy (NCBI): domain Eukaryota; kingdom Metazoa; phylum Arthropoda; class Arachnida; order Araneae; family Pholcidae; genus Pholcus; species Pholcus phalangioides. The sequence goes on along the minus strand of NW_028301602.1, from coordinate 51,304,090 downwards.
TGGATATGTTTTCTCTATCCGTCTTGAAATTCTCTATAAAATAAATATGAAAAATTATGAATACATCAAAAAAAAATTTTCGAAAAAATTGACAGTACCACTCCTTACAGGTATGAAAATATAAAATTAATATTTTTGTGGGGAATTTTCTTCAGTATTAAACTGGTGTGATAAAAATAGATATGTTTTCTCTATCCGTCATGAAATTCTCTATAAAATAAATATGAAAAATTATGAATACCACAAAAAAAAAAATTTCGAAAAAATTCACAATACCGTCCCTTACAGGTATGAAAATATAAAATTTGTATTTTTGTGGGGAATTTTGCTACAGTATTAAACTGGCGGGATAAATATGGATATGTTTTCTCTTTTCAACATGAAACTCTCTATAAAATTCATTTGAAAAATTATGAATGCATCGAAAAAAAAAATTTTTAAAAAATTGACAGAACCGTCCGTCCCTTACAGGTTTGAAAATTTGAAATTGGTATATTTAAGGGGAATTTTCTCCAGTATTAAACTGGCGGGAAAAATATGGATATGTTTTCCCTATCCGTCATGAAATTCTTTGTAAAATAAATATGAAAAATTACGAATACACCAAAAAAAATGTTTTCGAAAAAATTGACAGTACCGTCCTTTACAGCTATGAAAATTTAAAATTGGTATATTTGTGGGCAATTTTCCTACAGTATTAAACTGGCGGGATAAATATGGATATGTTTTTTCTATCCGTCATGAAATTCTCTATAAAATAAATACGAAAAAATATGAATGCGTCGAAAAAATTTTTGTTTTTTAAAAATTGACAGTACCGTCCTCACAGGAATGAATTTTCTCCAGTATTAAACTGGTGGGAAAAATATGGGTATGTTTTCTCTATCCGTCATGAAATTCTCTATAAAATAAATATGAAAAATTATGAATACATCAAAAAAATATTTTTTGAAAAAATTGACAGTACCTTCCCTTACAGCTATGAAAATTTAAAATTGGTATTTTTGTGGGGAATTTTCTTCAGCATTAAACGGGTGGGATAAAAATGGATATGTTTTTCTATAGGTCATTAAATTCTCTATAAAATAAATATGAAAATTATGAATATATCAAAAAAAAAAATTTTTGAAAAAATTGACAGTACCGTCTTTTACAGGTATGAAAATATAAAATTGGTATTTTTGTGGGAATTTTCCTACAGTATTAAACTGGCGGGATTAGTATGGATATTTTTTCTCTATTCGTCATGAAATTCCCTATAAAATAAATATGAAAAATTATGAATACATCAAAAAAAAAATTTCGAAAAAATTTACAATACCGTCCCTACAGGTATGAAAATATAAAATTGGTATTTTTGTGGGCAATTTTCCTACAGTATTAAATTGGCGGGATAAATATGGATATGTTTTCTCTATCCATCATGAAATTCTATATCAAAAAAATATGAAAAATTATTAATACGTGGGAAAAAATTTTTTTGAAAAAATTGACAGCAGGTATGACATTACCCTTACAGGTATGAAAATTCAAAATTGATACTTTTGTGGAAAATTTTCTTCAGATTCAGACTGGAGGGATAAATATGGATATGTTTTCTCTATCCGTCATGAAATTGTATACAAAATAAATATGAAAAATTAGGAATGCGTGGAGAAAAAATTTTTTGAAAAAATTGACAGTGCCGTTACAGTCATGAAAATTTAAAATTGGTATTTTTGAGGGAAATTTTCTTCAGCATTAAACTGGTATGATAAAAATAGATATGTTTTCTCTATCCGTCATGAAATTCTCTATAAAATAAATATGAAAAATTATGAATGCATCGAAAAAATATTTTTTGAATAAATTGACAGTACCTTCCCTTACAGCTATGAAAATTTAAAATTGGTATTTTTGAGGGGAATTTTCTTCAGCATTGAACTGGTGGGATAAAAATGGATATGTTTTTCTATAAGTCATTAAATTCTCTATAAAATAAATATGAAAAATTATGAATATATCAACAAAAAAATTTGGAAAAAATTTACAATACCGTCCCTTATGGGTATGAAAATATAAAATTGGTATTCTTGTGGGCAATTTTCCTACAGTATTAAACTGGCGGGATAAATATGGATATGTTTTCTCTTTTCGTCATGAAACTCTCTATAAAATTCATTTGAAAAATTATGAATGCATCGAAAAAAAAAATTTTGAAAAAATTCACAGAACCGTCCCTTACAGGTTCGAAAATTTGAAATTGGTATATTTAAGGGGAATTTTCTCCAGTATTAAACTGGCGGGAAAAATATGGATATGTTTTCTCTATCCGTCATGAAATTCTCTATAAAATAAATATGAAAAATTATGAATATATCAACAAAAAAATTTGGAAAAAATTTACAGTACCGTCCGTTATGGGTATGAAAATATAAAATAGGTATTCTTGTGGGCAAATTTCCTACCAAATCAACGGATTTGGTAACTCAATGGATTACTATGTTTGAAAATTCTTTTAATGTTATTATTAATCATATAATATATATAAAGGTTTTTCTCCAGTTACTTTCAGTATACTTAATTAGGAAGCTATTTTGCAAAAAGTAATAAAAATTAGGTGAATATAATGTATTTAATGAAGCATAAATAATGCAGATTAATTAGCAATGATTTACGATATACAGGGTGATTATAACTAAGGTTCTGATATCAAAACACTGTAAAAAGAGAACGATTGTCAGAATTACTTTAAAATTGACATGAATATTCCTGAAAAAATTCAATTTTATTTGATATAAAATACTTAAAAATGTAAAATTAATGACATCATCCAACATGTGGGAAATTTGCTCGCAGAATGGAAACGATAGCCAGTCATGGCAAAATGATACCTTAATTATAGCATTGCATGATTTCATAATTCATGGAAACATCACAAAAAACGAAGTAATTGAACAAATAACTACAACTTATTTAAAAAATGTTAAATATGTTGTCCACCGCGAGTTATGGCTGTGAGGTTGAAAGCACAAGCATTCTTGTTCGACAACAGAATCGGAGTATGCCATGGTCATAATGTGGATGTGCTTGCAATTCAGCTTTATTAAACCAAACGCGCGCCCTTCCCCATCCCGTTAATATTCTTGAGGAACTTCTAACATATAGGGAATGTGCTGGAGATTGCAATTCACCAAAGTTTGCAATCTGACCACTGTTTATAACATTTTGAGGTACCCCCACAGCCAGAAGTTGCTGCTTTGCTGGTATTGCAACGTGCATCTTGATAGAAGTTCTATCCACACACTGATGCTGTGGAAGTGCTGAAATGATGTGGTTGCACAAAATAGATTATACTGCTGGCGAAGTCATCTACTACTTGCACATTTTGCACTTTTTTCTTTTGCAAAAGAAACTTCCATTGCTTCAGGAGTATCCATGCAAATTTTCAAGTCATTCTGATCAGTACTTATTGTATAGTTTTGGAATCAAAACTTAAATTATAATCACCCTGTATATAGCTGATTATTTTTCATAAATCTGTTACTACTATACAGTAGAACCTTGATTAACTGGGCTTAACAGTGAAAGTATAAAAAAAAACAACTATTGAATATTAAGACTAGGGGATATACAGTAGGAGATGTGCTACTTCTTATGGGGAAGAAAATGAAAATGTATGTGAGGTAATGTAACAACTAGTACACTAGTCTTTGTCCTTGAAGTACAGCTGGTGTCTTTATTGGATTATAGGACCACCTGCCCCTAGCATGATGGTGTCACTACTGTTGCTGCTTCTTTGTGAAGGGAAAAAGAAACTCTGTGAGATAATACACCACTACATTTAGATGTGTGATGCAATCCTTATTCATGAATTTGCTAAAGATAGAGCATCAGAATGTAGCCAAAGGTTAGAAAATGTTATAAGAATGATAAATTTTGGCTTTTATATATAACTTTAAATGACTAAGATACTTCACATGAAAAAAATATATATATTCTGGCCACTTTTATAAGACTTTTTGAAAAAAACCACTTATAAAATCTTATGTCGTTTAAAGATCAGAATGTACCCCAAGGATATAAAATGTGGTAAAAATTAAACATTTTGCTAATAATGAACCAATATGATATTTTTCAAGGAAAAAAAATTATATTTAGGCAACTTTTATTTGATTTTTTTAAAAAAAATCCTGGAATGAAGGAAAAAAGCGGTGAGTGTTTTTTTCATAAGAAAATTCGCTGATTTCCTTTTCTTTGAGAGAATCATGGCTTTCTTAGCGAGAGGCAAAAAATAGAACTTACAGCAAGTTGCTGCGGAAATGGGGCTTGAAAATTTTATGCAGATGAAAGTATTTCAACTCAAATCCGCAATAACGAAGGCAGAATGCTATGACAAAGAGTTCATCGAACAGTTTTTGAACACCATAATTGAGGAGAGAAAACGGACAGAGATAAGCAAGCGAGGAGAGAAAATGGACAGAGATGGAAGCAAGTGAGAAGAGAAAATGGAAAGAGATGGAAGCAAGTGAGGAGAGAAACGGAAAGAGATGGAAGCAAGTGAGGAGAGAAAGCGGATGGAAGCTAGTGAGGAGAGACGAATGGAGTTCGAACTCAGAAAAACACAACTAGAGAATGAAAAGATTCGCATCAGCACGGCAGGTGAATCCCCGATTAACTCAATGGCAAGGCCAAGACTAGAGCTACAGAACATTTTGCAAAAGTTCGATCCGAAGAGCAACGAGATCAGCCTCTACCTAGTGCTGTTTGAAAGGCAAGCGAAAAGAGCCTAAATAAAAAGGGAACTTTGGGTTTCATATCTGATTGGACTATTACCTTATGATGTGGCGCAAGTCATAGCTAGAGAAGATGAAGAGACAACAGATGACTATGACCAAATCAAATCCATTTTACTGAAGAGATATAGGCTTACTCCCGAGAGGTTTCGACAGATGTTCACGAAGCACAGTAAACGATCGGAAGCAACATGGTGTGATTTTGCTTATGAACTAAGAAACTTCTTCACTGAATGGATCCGAGGCCTGGAGATTACCACGGTTGAAGAACTGTCTGATTTGATTATTACGGATCAGATAAAACAGAAAGTACCGTCAGAGATTCAAGATCATTTTAGTGACGAGTGGTCTCAATTCCAGCGACCCGACATCCTTGCTAGTAAATTGGATGATTACAAGAACGTCAGGGCAGACATTGGCAAGAGTTCGAAGGATTTCTTCGAAGAAGAAAAGTCATTGTTACAGCAACAACACTTCAGCTATGGAGAGGGACGAGAAACATCGACAAAAACAGCATATCCACCACCAAATCGGAAGTATCATTGCGATAAGGGCTGGAACAAGACAGAAAACACGAATATCAGAAAAAGCCCAAAGGAGTGTTACATCTTTGGTTTGAATCATTTTGCTCAAGATTGTGACCAAAGATATAAGGCGAACATGAAAGAAAACCCGGAAGATGATGTGTTGACCGCAGAAATTTGATCTGAATTATTTGATTCGAGTTAGACAAATCTGATCCCTTTACATTATGCAGATATTTATGTAGGAAATAGAAAGATCAGAAGCTTGGTGGATTCTGGATGTCAAATTCCAGTGATTCATTCGGACTGTATACCGGAATCAATAATTAAGAAAGGGAAGATCATTTTAACGAGTGCGTTTGGAGAAAGAATTGAAGCGTCACTTGTGAATGTTAGTGCTTCGTTGAAAGTGGGAAACAACGAAGATTTTTGTAAACCTGTTGAAATCCTTGCTGCAGTAACAGATAAAATTTAAGAACAGTGCATTATTCCACCAAACGTACATGGATTACTTTGCGAGGCCGCAGACACCGAAGAAGGGCGATTGTCTTTCCCCACTGAAAGGGAAAAGCACCATCCTCCTGCAACGGAGCGAAGTGGGGAGGGCGTGTGCGCGAGTATTGAAGAAGAGGACAAGGTGTCACCTCTACCTGAGGCTGAGAACGAAGTTGGTTTCAGATATAGCGATAGGAATCTGCAGAGTGCTATATTGTGTAAACAACAAAACAGATGCAAATCGTTGAAAGAGCTGTGGAAAGACGCATCCAAGGAGAAAGGGAACTTTTTCTTACTAGGCTGCTTGTTATTTCATAAAGATAAGGTTGCTGGTGAAACTGTTAATCAATTAGTTTTGCCGGAAAACAGAAGGCAACAGGTTTTGAAATTAGCACATGAATCCGTGTTTGGTAGCCATATGGGACAAAAGAAAACCAATGAGAGAATTAGATATGGCTTTTATTGGCCAAATATGACGGTGGATGTTACGGAATTTTGTAAATCTTGTGAAAGCTGTCAGCTACGTAGTCTGGAAAAAGCCATTGACAAAATTCCAATCACGCCGGTGCTGCGACCCGGGTTACCGTTCGAAGTAGTTAATGTCTATGTCATTACCCATTGAACCCCCTTCTGCACGCAAACATAAATATGTTTTGTGCATGGTTGATCAGCATTCTCCATGGCCAGAGGCTATACCCCTTCGCTCCTTGACAGCGAGGGCAATGTGTGAGGCGTTATTGAGTATTTTTATGAGGACTGGACCAAATGTTATCGCTAGTGATCGAGGTACTAATTTTGTTTCTAAGCTCACACAAGAATTCGTGGAACGATTGGGGTGCTCGCCCAGGTTTTCAGTACCTGGATATCCTTCAAGTAACGGGCTCGTAAAGCGGTATAATCGAGTCTTGAAGAACGCCCTTCATCATATAATCCGTTCTGATCCGAGCAACTGGGACAAGTATATTCCATACGTATTGCTTGCATACAGAGAGGTACCGAATTGTACGACCGGCATCTCGCCTTTCAAGTTGATGTATGGCAGAGAAGCTAGCTGTCCTCTGAGTGTGCTCAAGTCCAGCTGGTGTGGCGATATCCCTATACCTTTGAACATGGACAAGTCCATTGTAGATTACTTACAAGAACAAAAAATCAATTTCGAACGTGCGGCAGAGCAAGCGTCAATAATTGCAGCAGGCAAACAGAAAATGTATGCGGATTATTTCAACAGGCGTGCTGTTCCAAAAGAATTTCAAGTGGGTGAGCAAGTGTATCCGCTGATCCCAGACTCATCAAACAAACTTTACGCACGATGGACGGGTCCTGGGGAAATCGTTGAGTTCCGTCCTCCCCACTCGTACAAAGTAAAACTGCCAGACAGAAAAGTTTGACATTGTCATGCTAATAAAATCAGGAGGTATTTTCCGAGAGTGAATGCAGTAGAAATCATCTTCGAGGATGATCAGGAGTTTGGGAAGATTCAAGCTTCACCTAGGATCGATTTGGGATATCCATCGGCAGATATTACCTCTGAGGTTGACATGAATCACCTCCCATTGGAAATACAAAGTCAATTGAGGGATTTACTTCACCGACATAGAGACATATTTACTGGAAAGGTACAGAAAGCAAAAGTTGGCGGCCATAAAATAAGACTGGAACCCGATAAAGAACGGAAGAAGCCATATGTTTACAAGATTCCAGAAGTGTTGAAATCACAAGTGGATGCCCAGATAGATGAACTGATTGAATTAGATCTGATTGAAGAATGTTCATCAGAGATTGCTCATCCAGTGGTCTGCGTAAGTAAGAAAGACGGGGGATTGTGCCTGTGCGTTGATTACAGGTGTCTGAACGCCGTGACAAAGACGGATGATTTCCCTATGGAAGATGCCGTCCAACTGATATATAGTATAGAAAAAGCGAATGTTATAACCACTTTGGATTTGTTGAAAGGCAATTGGGCAATTCCTATGGAAGAAGAAAGTCGGGATCTGACCTCGTTCAAAGCCCATCGAGCCCAATACAGATTTAAGGTGATGCCCTTTGGATTGAAAAACGTTGCAGCCACCTTTCAGAGAGAAATGAATCGAGCATTAGATCAATATAAAGATTTTGCAAGGGCATACATAGATGACATTGCGATATTTACAAATGATATGGATAGTCATTTAAAACATCTGGGCATCATTTTGGCAAGGCTGAAAGAGTTACGATTTACTGTGAATCTGCGAAAGTGTGATTTCGCAAAGCCAGAGATTAAATACCTCGGACACATCAAAGGTTCGGGAAAACATCAAGTAGATCCCGAAAAGATCAAAGCCATCACTCGACTATCAAGACCCCGAACGAAGAAGGATCTACAAAGTCTGCTAGGGCTTTGCAACTACTATCGGGAATACATTCCTAGCTATGCTGAAATAGCATTCCCTTTGACAGAGTTAACCAAAAGAAAAATTCCTGATGTATTACAGTGGGAGGAAACACATGAACTTGCATTCAACAAGGTGAAGTCGTCCTTAGCAAGTGCCTCTGCTTTAAGTACTCCAAATATGAACAAGGCTTTTGTAATCCATACTGATGCATCTCTGATTCATGTCGGTTGTTGTTTACCATAAACTGTGGACAATAAACTGCATCCTGTAGCGTATGCTAGCCAGAAGCTAAACAAAACTCAGCAGTTATGGTCCACGATAGAACGAGAAGCTTTTGCTCTTGTGTGGAGTTTGAAGAAGTTCGAGTCATTATTGGTTGGAGCAGAAATAGTGGCGTATACTGATCACAACCCACTATCATACTTGACAAAGTGTGCACCACAATCCTCGCGATTGCAACGTTGGATGTTTGCTCTACAGAAGTTCAACATAAAAATTGGACATTGCCCAGGTGCAAAAATGTCTAATGCAGATGCATTATCACGGCTGTTTGCCAGTGAATAGTTGTAAACATTCCCAGACGCATACAGAAGAATCCAGGTCGTGTTTATATGTAAACCCAATCTTGCGGGGGGGGGGGGGGTGTAGTGTTCTGTATGCGCAACTCTCAGTGAAAACCTTGACGTAACAATATGGTATAAGGCTCCAGAGCATAAGAAGAAGAAAAGCCTCAGGAGACCGAAGGTTGCAAAAACAAAATTGGACATTCGAAAATAAAGAGAGCGGGAGAAGTGTGTGGGAAAGCGATCGAGTAGGATTGTCGTCTCATGTTAATGTTCTTATTTGATTTTTTTTTATTAATAAATGCTGTTTATGATTGTCATCATGAGTGCTCACTATTCAAAGAACATAAGGTCACTACAGGAATCGAAAAATATATATATATTTTTTAAATTGACAGTACTGTCCCTTACAGGTACGAAAATTTAAAATTGGTACTTTTGCGGGGAATTTTTTCCAGTATTAAACTGGCGGGATAAATATGGATATATATATATGGATATGTTTTTCTCTATCCATCATGAAATTCTCTACAAAATAAATATGAAAATTTATGAATGCATGGAAAAAAAATGTCCCTTACAGGTACGAAAATTTAAAATTGGTAGTTTTGTGGGGAATTTTCTCCAGTATTAAACTGGAGTATTAAACTTATATGAAAAATTATGAATACTTCGAAAAAAAAATTTTTGAAAAAATTGACAGTTCTGTCTGTCACAGGTATGAAAATTTAAAATTGGTACTTTTGTGGGGAATGTTTTCCCGTATTAAACTGGCGGGATAAATATGGATATGTTTTCTCTATCCGTCAAGAAATTGTCTACAAAATATACTGCTGGCCACCGTAAATGCAACACCCTGAAGGAAGCATGCAAATAATATGAAATTTACAACATGCATTAGCGGAGGTGAGATATGCAAATGATTAGAATTTCAGCGCAGACGCACATCACGCGCGCCTGTGGCGCCACTTCAAAGTGCTATTTAAGGCTTGGAGATTTCGGCGATTTGAAGTACGGCAATTGTGTTTTTCTTGCGGTTTTTTCAAAAAAACGATCAATTATGCCTCGTAGAAAACAGCGATCATCTTTTGATCAAGTATCCGAGTTTGACAGAGGAAGGATAGTGGCCTACCGAGATTGTGTATTATCTTTCAGGGAAATCGGTAGTCGTGTTGGACGAAACCAAACAACTGTAATGCGGATATGTGATCATTGGATGCAGGAGGGTATGACGGACCGACGTGTTCGATCGCATCCACCTCAGTGCACCACTTCACGTGATGACAGGCGTATTGTGCGTATGGCAGTGGCGGATTGCTCAGCCACATCACAAACCATAGCACAGCACATTCAGTCTGTACCGCATCATCCAGTGTCTGCGCGTACCATTCGATGCCGTTTACAGCAGAGTGGTCTGTCCGCAAGACGTCCATTGCTACATCTACCCTTGACGCAGAACCACAGACGTCTCCGCCGCCCATGGTGCGATGAAAGAAGGATATGGACAGCACAATGGAATGAAATTGTCTTTACTGACGAGTCACGCTTTTGTCTGCAACACCACGATGGTCGGATTCGAGTCTGGAGACACTGTGGAGAGAGGATGCTGAACAGCTGCGTTATGCACCGCCACACTGGTCCTGCACCGGGTATTATGGTATGGGGCGGTATTGGATATCACTCTCGCACTCCTCTAGTACGCATTGCCGGTACTTTAAAAAGCCAGCGCTACATCTCCGAGGTGTTGGAGCCAGTTGTCCTTCCTTACCTTCAGGGCTTGCCCACAGCCATATTTCAACAGGATAATGCGCGACCACACGTGGCACGCATTGTTCAAAGGTTCTTCGTCAATCGCCAGATTGAATTGCTTCCCTGGCCAGCTCGCTCTCCGGATCTTTCGCCGATAGAAAACATGTGGTCCATGGTTGCTCAACGATTGACCCAGATTACATCCCCAGCTGCCACACCAGATCAACTTTGGCAACGCGTGGAAGCTGCTTGGTCTGCTGTACCCCAAGAACACATCCAAAGTCTCTTTGAATCAATGCAGAGGCGTGTGGCACTGGTGATCTCCAACAATGGCGGCTACTCTGGCTACTGATTTTGGCAGGAACCACACTTCACAGAAGTCTATAAATTTAATCATTTGATGCTTGGTCAACATGTTATATACAAAATAAATATTGTTGCGATATCTCTTGTCTTTCTTGGTGTTGCAATTTGGGTGGCCAGCAGTGTAGATATGAAAAATTATGAATAATTCTAAAATTTTTTTTTTTAAAAATTGACAGTAACGTCTTTTACAGGTATGAAAATTTAAAACTGGTAGGCTACTTTTGTTGGGAATTTTCTCCAGATTGAAACTGGAGAGATAAATATGGATATGTTTTCTCTATTCATCATGAAATTCTCTATAAAATAAATATGAAAAATTATGAATACATAGAAAAAAATTGTTTTGAAAAAATTGACACTACCGCCTTACAGGTATGAAAATTTAAAACTGGCATTTTTGTGGGGAAATTTCTGCAGATTCAAACTATCAAAAATAAATATGGATATGTTTTCTCTTAAAAATTATGAATACAATGAAAAAAAAAAATTTCGAAAAAATTAACAGAAATGTTCCTTACAGGTCTGAAAATTCAAAACTGGTACTTTTGTTGGGAATTTTCTCCAGATTCAAACTGGAGGGATAAATATGGATATGCTTTTTCCAGCATAAACTGGCAGGATAAATATGGATATGTTTTCTCTATCCGTCATGAAATTCTCTACAAAATAAATATGAAAAATTATTAATGCATCGAAAAAAATGTTTTTGAAAAAAATTGTACCGTCAATTGACCCTTATAGGTATGGAAATTTAAAACTGGTACTTTTTTGCCTGCCTTGCAAATTCTCAAAAAAAGTGAACTGCCGCTCATGTTTCTCAGGCTCTCTTCTCTTGAAGTGCCCGGGTATGCCCCATGTGTTAAGACAGCAATACCGTTAAATAGTCAAGTAACTTAGTTGAGAAGTAAACAAATAAGATTCTATTTTCCAATTAATTAAAACTATGCACATGGGCCCTCGTTTAAAATTTATATTACCAAATTACCAAATCCGCTCAATGTGTGGACAATTTTTCAGACCTTGCAAACTCAAAATTTAAATCACAAATTGTGCACAATATCACAAAGTGTGCAAGCTTAAAATCACTTGCCGTACATAACAGGCCTTCAGACACCATAAATTTCATACACACAAATATATTCCTGGATGTGTCAATTCATTAGAATTACCACACAGGAATGATTATAAGGAGCATGTATTAGCTTACATAACATGTAAAATTAATTTGGGAAGAGAAGTGTTTTTCACACACGTGAAAAACAATAAACCTAATTTTGCAACAGTATTGTGCTTATTGTTTTTTATGTGAAATTAGTAAAGCCGGGTTTTCCTAGTCGCAGGTTTTCTGTGTCACGCGATTCGCCCAGCGCCACACGTCATTCCCCCAATAAGAAAAGCAGTATGACTGTTCTACAGAGCGCAATACGGCTCTTAACAGAGTTTTACGTTGGGCATGATTGACAGACTGCTTCTGGAGGAGTCAAATGAGTTGCGTGCTGCGCGTTTCATGGATGTTCTATTCATTTTTCTAGTGTTTTCTTACCCTTCAAACCAGAGCACACACCCAAGTAGCACAAAGATATAGATCTATATCGTAAAATTTCAGTTTCCAATATAGATCTACATCGGGCCACGATATCGTTCTGGCTAAAAAAGGCATAGTCGGAGATAAATAGATCTATATCGTGAATGTGATATATTCAAATACTTCACATTTTGGACGATAAATGGCGCCCTTTCGGAAGGAAAAAAAAAAAGTGTAATTATTTGGAGGTGGGTGGACTTGAACCCGTGTACCCTGAACTCTTCCCATCTCTAACTCTGTATCTTACCAACCCACCACTACAGCACTGGTTACAGTTTCGTATTATAACAATAAATCACAAGTGATATTTTTTTTACTTATATTTTCAATCAAATTTATTCATTTTCATGTCTGCACAAAAATTACAAAATAGAAATTGTGAGACATATTTATCATTTTGAGACAGATAATAGAAAAATTATATTATAATTGAGGAAATTATATATAATACAAAAAACACAAGAAATAAATTAATGTATTGTGTAGTATATCATTTATTTAAAATTATTAATTTATATGCTAATAAAACAAAAAATACAGAATAAAAAATATGCATCACAAAAGAGTTAAAATTCTCAAAGTATGGTAAAAATGAAAACATCAAAGGAAAAAAATAAATAATTTTAAGAAAAACACACATACAACAAAAGCAATTTTTTTTAATTAAAAAATATGTGCAATTATAAAGTGGCAATTAAAGTTAGAGTGGATAAGTTCTCGCTCCTTCTAAAATACCAACATCTACGATGTAAAACATACACAGTAAGGATTCAATCATAACTGACGAAATGATTTTGATATATCAACATAATTAATCCTATTAAAATCAAAATTTCATATGAAAAATTCAAACGTTTTTAATTTCAATTCAAACAAAAAATTGTACACTCGACTTTAAATTTTCTCCAAATTTTTATTTCAAGACAATATTTTTATTTCAAGGCAATATTTTTATTTCAAGGCAATATTTTTATTTAAAGGCACACAATATGGTGATATATCAGCATATTGTGTATCTGATATATATCTTTGTCAGGTTCACGATATAGATGTATGTCATGCTCAGGATATAGAGCTATATCATCTTTGATAGATCTATATCAGGTCTATATCGAGAATCTGATATAGATCTTTGTCAGGTGCACGATATTGATCTATGTTTTTCAAACTATATTAAAATAATTTATTGTCCCAAGTTGTTGTCCTTCAAAGTAGAGATTATTCACATGGAATCAAATACATATTCGGCTGAAAAATTAAAGACTTGATCAATTAACATAATAAATAATTTGCACCATATAAGACGAGATCGTTCTATAATGGATCGTACGTCAATAATGGATGTAAGGGGACAGTTGGCCCCCTCTCGATAGGAGGCTCAAAAGTAGAGAGCAATGTAGGCATGTGTAGTGCTTTCAATGACTTTTTCGCGTCGGTTTTTAATGGAGATAATGATATTCGATACACGGGTGTTGCATGGGGTAATAAAACCCTCAACGATATTCAAGTGGAAGACGTGGAGGTCCTAAATCTTCTAAGAAATGTATGTGCAAGCAAAGCACCAGGACCAGATGATATCTATCCCAGGGTTCTCAGGGAAGGTGCTAATGAATTGTTGGGGCCAGTCGCACAGATATACAGGAGTAGTGTTGCTGAGGGTATCGTCCCGAGAGATTGGAAACTGGCTAACGTTGTTCCGATATTTAAGAAGGGTAGTAGAGAAGTGGTGTCTAATTATCGTCCAGTGAGTTTGACGAGCTCCCTCTCGAAAATTTTGGAAATTATCATCAAAAGGATAAGAAAAGCAGTATGACTGTTCTACAGAGCGCAATACGGCTCTTAACAGAGTTTTACGTTGGGCATGATTGACAGACTGCTTCTGGAGGAGTCAAATGAGTTGCGTGCTGCGCGTTTCATGGATGTTCTATTCATTTTTCTAGTGTTTTCTTACCCTTCAAACCAGAGCACACACCCAAGTAGCACAAAGATATAGATCTATATCGTAAAATTTCAGTTTCCAATATAGATCTACATCGGGCCACGATATCGTTCTGGCTAAAAAAGGCATAGTCGGAGATAAATAGATCTATATCGTGAATGTGATATATTCAAATACTTCACATTTTGGACGATAAATGGCGCCCTTTCGGAAGGAAAAAAAAAAAGTGTAATTATTTGGAGGTGGGTGGACTTGAACCCGTGTACCCTGAACTCTTCCCATCTCTAACTCTGTATCTTACCAACCCACCACTACAGCACTGGTTACAGTTTCGTATTATAACAATAAATCACAAGTGATATTTTTTTTACTTATATTTTCAATCAAATTTATTCATTTTCATGTCTGCACAAAAATTACAAAATAGAAATTGTGAGACATATTTATCATTTTGAGACAGATAATAGAAAAATTATATTATAATTGAGGAAATTATATATAATACAAAAAACACAAGAAATAAATTAATGTATTGTGTAGTATATCATTTATTTAAAATTATTAATTTATATGCTAATAAAACAAAAAATACAGAATAAAAAATATGCATCACAAAAGAGTTAAAATTCTCAAAGTATGGTAAAAATGAAAACATCAAAGGAAAAAAATAAATAATTTTAAGAAAAACACACATACAACAAAAGCAATTTTTTTTAATTAAAAAATATGTGCAATTATAAAGTGGCAATTAAAGTTAGAGTGGATAAGTTCTCGCTCCTTCTAAAATACCAACATCTACGATGTAAAACATACACAGTAAGGATTCAATCATAACTGACGAAATGATTTTGATATATCAACATAATTAATCCTATTAAAATCAAAATTTCATATGAAAAATTCAAACGTTTTTAATTTCAATTCAAACAAAAAATTGTACACTCGACTTTAAATTTTCTCCAAATTTTTATTTCAAGACAATATTTTTATTTCAAGGCAATATTTTTATTTCAAGGCAATATTTTTATTTAAAGGCACACAATATGGTGATATATCAGCATATTGTGTATCTGATATATATCTTTGTCAGGTTCACGATATAGATGTATGTCATGCTCAGGATATAGAGCTATATCATCTTTGATAGATCTATATCAGGTCTATATCGAGAATCTGATATAGATCTTTGTCAGGTGCACGATATTGATCTATGTTTTTCAAACTATATTAAAATAATTTATTGTCCCAAGTTGTTGTCCTTCAAAGTAGAGATTATTCACATGGAATCAAATACATATTCGGCTGAAAAATTAAAGACTTGATCAATTAACATAATAAATAATTTGCACCATATAAGACGAGATCGTTCTATAATGGATCGTACGTCAATAATGGATGTAAGGGGACAGTTGGCCCCCTCTCGATAGGAGGCTCAAAAGTAGAGAGCAATGTAGGCATGTGTAGTGCTTTCAATGACTTTTTCGCGTCGGTTTTTAATGGAGATAATGATATTCGATACACGGGTGTTGCATGGGGTAATAAAACCCTCAACGATATTCAAGTGGAAGACGTGGAGGTCCTAAATCTTCTAAGAAATGTATGTGCAAGCAAAGCACCAGGACCAGATGATATCTATCCCAGGGTTCTCAGGGAAGGTGCTAATGAATTGTTGGGGCCAGTCGCACAGATATACAGGAGTAGTGTTGCTGAGGGTATCGTCCCGAGAGATTGGAAACTGGCTAACGTTGTTCCGATATTTAAGAAGGGTAGTAGAGAAGTGGTGTCTAATTATCGTCCAGTGAGTTTGACGAGCTCCCTCTCGAAAATTTTGGAAATTATCATCAAAAGGCAGTTTGTGAAGTGGATAGACGAGAATAATGTATTGTCGGATAATCAGCATGGGTTCAGGAAGGGGAAGTCATGTGTAACCAAAGCCGCTTGTAAGTTAAGCGTACCCACTCAATGTTAAAGAAAGGCCGCGGAATTGATGGCAGTGCCATCTGAAGTTTGATGGGTCAAACTTGCCGATTGATCACGTGGCTCCCACGCTTCTCTTCCCCCCTTCCCTTGATCGCGTTATTCCGATTTCAACTTTGATTTATTTTTCAGTCTATTGCTACGGAACCTAAAAATCTTAATTCCCACTAAAGCGGACATTTTTTACTTCTTTATAGGAGACGTACTTGTGCCTAAAAGTATAAATCACTCAGTAACAATAACAA